>NW_016157805.1:148636-152545 GCF_001687245.7 Rhagoletis zephyria | reverse complement strand
ATTATAAATTTTTGGAAAATGGGCGTAGCCACGCCCACTTATGGTTACATGTGTATATCTTGGTAACCGCTGCACCAATTTCTTCCAAACTTGGCACAGTTGTTGGCCTTGGTACAGCATAAAATATCGCCGAAAATTTTTAAAATCGGACGATAACCACGCCCACATCCCATATAACGGTAATTTAGAGAAATACAAAATCTTCGATAAATCAATAAATATTGAAGCTAATTTATTCAAAATTGACGCTTGCAACAATTCTTTACCAAGAAATACGTTAATGGTAAAATTTTGGAAAATGGGCGTGGCGCCGCCCACTTATGATCACATATATGTACATATATCGGTAACCGTTCTACCAATTTGTACCGTGTACGGTGTGGTTATTGTGCTTGCCACATATAAGCAAAACGTTGAAAATTATTGAAATCGGACTAAAATTACGGCCGCTTCTCATATAACGGTAAATTTCAGAAATGCTTGAAACTTCAATATTTCGAAATTGAAGGACGCTAATTTACTCAAAATTGATACACCCCGGCTTACCATCTAGCGGAAGCTTTCGGAAAGGTGAAAAAAAAATTTTCTTTTTTCATCCTGATCATTTATGTATACATTTGTCTATATCTATCTCGATTCGTTTTGGCTGTTACAAACAACCGTTATGTGAACAAAATTAATATACCCTTGTGCACAAGTGCGCTCGGGTATAATTATTAGGACCAAACTTGTATAGAATGGAATTTCATACAACTTTTGTTCTTATGAGTTTTCTTAAAAATTAAAAATGGCCACGTTATTCAATGAAAACCATTTTTTCGAAAAAAAAACAAAATTCGGACATGCGCAATCGCTGGATTTGGTCGCCACTTGCCATTTACACGGAGACTGATCCCCCCGAGGGCATAAGATCCAGAAAAAATTCGAGAATTAATTTTTGCGAGGTCAAAAGTGTATAATGACTGGACAAGAAGGGCGACTTTCAAACGCTGCAGCAGCCATGTCCACCACTGTTTGGAAAATGCAGCGGTGATTGTTCTTGCACAGAATTTGATGCTCTTTCAGATGAGCATTGGTTTTTTGAGGACCTCGATGCTACTCGGATCCTACAGGCGAGGCGTCGCTTATCTCGCTGCAGCAACTGATACGGATAATTAGGGGGGCTTGCAGCACTACCTAATCGTATTGCCCAATCCCTGTCCTGTCTCAAGGAACAATCAGAATATGGGACTCCTGACATACTCGAATCCCCCAAAAAAAATTTTTTTTTTGGGCTCTGACTGGCCTTAGGCGAGGCAGCAGGCCCATTTCGTGTTCCCTCATGCATGAAGACACCAAATATATGTATGGTCTTTGGGACCCCTACTCTACTTCTACTCGGTTTAGTTTGTTGGGCTCTTAGACTATAACCTAAAAAGATCTGGAAACAAAATTTGGTCAAAATAATGACACTTTCAATGCAATTCTAAAAAATTTTTCAAAATTTTACATAAAAACTTGACCGATTTCCTTTGACATTCCATATCGTTACAGAACTAACCATTTAATAAAACAAATACATATATATTTAAAATAACTAAACACTTAATTCATATAAAAATCGGATTGATTCAAAAAGATAAACAAATAAAAACAACAAATGCACTATGTGTTTAGATTTTTCGGACAGTCCTTAAAGTCGGCATTTGATTTGACTATTTATTTGCACCGATATTTTTTAACAATTGATCATTAGTTCTTAAGCAGCTTAATAATATATGTACATATATGTAAAAATGATCTCTTCGTCTAATTAATTATGCGCTATGTGGTGTATATTTGTAAAAAAAAGCCTCCTAATTCACTTATAGTGTTCACTTAAATTAATTGCTTGTGATATTTGATGTTATTGCAATTTGTTTGTTTTCTCCATTAACTACATACATATGTACATGTATGCATGTATGTATAGTGTAGTATGTATGGCTAGGTGAGTGTCGATTACGCGGTAGATAATCTTAAAAAATTCTAATTAATACAGGCAAACTAGTGTCTTGTAGTCAGTATGCCTGTATTCAGCATTTGTACATTCAGCGTTTTAATAAAAATGCTCATAAGATTTCAATAAATTTTCGTGTGTGTGATTGAAAAACTCTCACAATACCAATGCTGGTAAATGTGCATACATTTACACGTACATACATGTCCATAGGATATAATTTAGGATTTTGCACTATCCGCCAACACAGTTATGTCATCTTTTTGGCCCACTTTAGGTCATCATCGCGTGCCTTGCAGCCTGTTGAGTACTCAATTACAGCTTCTAATGTGGGCCAGAATCTTAGAAAAATAATTACATAAAATTAAAATTAGGTTATGTATTATTTAATTACTATATGTCCTTTAAAAAAGTATACCTTATTTTCTCCAGTGGCCAATTCAACCAGCCAGTGGTAATGCAAAAGTATGTCTCATGCGGCGCAACATGATGAATGCGGTGATGCTTTCGCGGCAATACTATGTGGTAGTTTTGCAAGAAAAGGACCCACCTCGGCAAACCCCAATAGGTATGCGACCACTTGTGAATCTGCAGGGGAAAGGAAATAACTAATTTTAAAGTTTTATTGTAATAAAGAGTTTACTTTTAATGGAATGAATAAGATTAAGGATAGTTTGAAGCCATTGGGACCATTAGACCATACGGGTTCACCAAACAAAAACGAAATGAGAGAATAATCACTCCAATCGATTTTAAACATATGTATATTACGTCGGCCGCTGTGGTGTAGTGGTAAGCAGTGCGCGCTTTCACTCCTCAGCACCTGGATTCAAGCCCTGGCCAAAGCAACATCGCAAAAAATATAGAAAAGGTTTTTTCTTAACAGCGGTCGTCCCTCGGCAGGCAATGGCAAACCTCCGAGTGTATTTCTGCCATGAAAAACAGCTTCTCATAAAAATACAATCGCCGTTCGGAGTCGGCGTAAAACTGTAGGTCCCTCCGCTTTGTGTAACAACATCAAGGCGCACGCCACAAGTCGGAGGAGAAGCTCGGCCAGACACTAACATATGTGTAAGCGCCAATATATATTATATTATACTAGCGGACCCTCACCCGCTTCGCTGGGTGAAAGAAAAATAGAAATGAAAGGTGTTCTTGGTTTTTTCCTTTTTTTTGTCATTTAATTCATGTTCGGCCACTATTTTGTGACTTATTCTAATAACAATGATTACAATGATTGTAAACTAAAAACTTATTCTAACGCCTTCTGATACACAACATTTTTGGTTTTATTTTCATGTGGTGTATAAATATATAGTAACGATGGTTTCCCTACTCGCGAACATCCTACATACAGTTGTCCATGTCCAAAGCATGGATAAGTTAGGTCAATTCCACACAATTGAAGTGTTTGACCTTGAGACTTATTGATAGTAATAGCAAAAGCAAGGCGAATGGGAAATTGAATTCGTTTACAATCAAAAGGCAAATCTGTTGGAATCATTGGAATACGCGGAATCAAAACATCTTCACCTTTAAATTTGCCTTGCAAAATTGTTGCTTCAATTACATTATTCATTGTCCGTTTCACTGCTAATCTTGTCCCATTGCATAGTTTCGGCTGATTGATATTTCGTAACATAATGATCACTGCGCCGACTTTCAATTGCAAACGATGTGGTGGCAAGCCAGGCAAATCAAGTGAGTTCAAAAATTCAATGGGATAATTCACTACATCGTCGGGATTAGTGATTGAATCAATTGATTTATAGGTCACAACTTCACCTGGAATTTGAGTCAAAATACTGGCATTGATTTCATTGACATCGACATTTTTGGCAGCTAATATAGCTCTCTCGCTTAGCCAATCTTGATTTCGATAGTTTTGTGCAATATTTGGGAATACATTTTGCACTAATTGTACTCTTGAT
>NW_016157805.1:148255-148611 GCF_001687245.7 Rhagoletis zephyria | reverse complement strand
GGTACCACGCCCCCTTTTTCGATAACCCCCAGTTTTATGGGTGAGAATGGTGTTGTTATCCTATAGCTCTATACCAATTTTCATGTTCCTACCTTTAACACTTTTAAAGATATTCACCATGAAAAATTAAGTTTGTATGGGAGATGCCACGCCCCCTTTTCTGATAACCCCCTTTTTATGTGTGAGAATGACTTTAATATCATATAGGTCTATACCAAATTTCAGGTCCCTACCTTGAACCCTTTCACAGATATTCTGCTTGAAAAATGTAGTTTGTATGGGAGGTGCCACGCCCCTTTCTTTTCTGATAACCCCCCTTTTTTGTGTGATATCATATAGGTTTATACCAATTTTCA
>NW_016157805.1:126320-148214 GCF_001687245.7 Rhagoletis zephyria | reverse complement strand
AACCCCCCTTTTTTGTGTGATATCATATAGGTTTATACCAATTTTCAGGTCTCTACCTTGAACCCTTTCACAGATATTCTGTTTAAAAAATTTAGTTTGTATGGGAGGTGCCACGCCCCCTTTTCTGATAACCCCCCTTTTTAGTTATAAACCTTCTCCACATGTGTCTCTTCAATGTAGCAAAGTTTGGTTAAAATCGGTTCAGCCATTCTCCGTAAAGTTCATTACAAGGCGAAAAACGGCTAAATTTTTATATATATAGAGCAGATTACGTAGTGTATTTGTGTACAATGGGGTATAGCCTAGGTATACTAAATCCCGACTCTTGCGTCCTCGTTCGCGCACTCTGGGCAACGTGAGCAAGCCATGTGCGAGATGCGGTAACCAATCCGAGTGGAAACTTGGGTCACGGCAGAAAGAGAGGGAGCTTCAGTGGGGCCACTCGGACTTATGCGGTTGGAGGGATCACTAAAGTCTGAACGAAACAAGCACCACGGTTTTAGATATGCACCAGGAATGTCCGGAGCCTCTATAGGGAAGGTGCTTCTATCTAACTGCTGGATGTCATAACAAAATTCCAGGCATCACCGCAGTTCATAAAATTCAATGGACGGGGAATGGCTCCAAAAAATTGCCGCTTGCGATATCTACTACAGCACAAATGAGACGGCGCACAAATTTGGTGCAGGATTGTGTGTGGGACTCCGACATCTTACCTCGCTCTTATCAGCGAGCAAATTGCCACAATCCGCATTAAGGCAAAATTTAACAACATCAGCCTAACTGGTGTGCACGCCCCGACGGAAGAGAAGGACGATGGGACTAAGGAGCTTTTCTATGAGCGCCTAGGAGGAGCGCATGGTACAATAATTACAAGTTTTGTCTTCCCAGAGAGCGCATATTCCGATCTGCCTTATTTGAGAAACATCATTGTTGCCCACACTAAAAGGTTTACTGCTAGGGAAAAGGGATATTTCCATACCCCATATACAATATATGTACACGTAGTTTTTTAAACAAACCTTCTTGCAGAGGACTTATTTAATTTTCAAAAGCCGAAAAAAAACATTTGCTTAGTAAATAATTTCAAAATTTCTGTGGCTCACTTCATTCCGAACGTTTTTTCATTTGTTTTGAAAAATTATAAAAATGAAATTGAGCGAAAACAAAAAGCAAACCCAGATAAAAGTAGAAGAATCAACATTGAACTGCGTCAAAATGAAAATAAAGGAGCACGAATTTCGATGTGAAGCAAAACTCTCTGGTAAGACAATACCAGTACTTATTGTACCATGGGAGGAGCGTATGAGCGACGAAGAGTGACGCACGGCTGCTGCAGAGAAACACACAGCTACCTTGCAACCAATGGCGACAAGCGCGACAATTGAGCTATACCGGTGAGTGCAAAGAGCTTGAGATGCTGGCTCGAAAATTCTATCAGAAAACAAGGCAGCAATCAAATCTCGTCTCTCTACAAGTCACTCATCATGCCTGTCCTCGTGTATGGCGCGGAGGCATGGACAATGAAAACATCTGATCAAGCGCTCTTGGAGTTTTCGAGAGAAAGCTTGTGCGAAAGATTTTCGGGCCTTTACGCGTTGGCGATGGCGAATACCGCAGATGATTTTACGATGAGCTGAATGAGCTTTACAACGATATAGACATAGTGCAGCGAATTAAAATTCAGCGGCTCTGCTGGCTTGGTCATGTGGTTCGAATGGACAGAAACGCTCCTGCTCTGAAAGTATTCAACGCGGGCCGTGATGCTGGTAACAGAGGAAAAGCTCCTCTGCTTTGGAAAGACCAGGTGGCGAAGGACTTGGCTTCCCTTGTCATTTCCGGCCAAAATCGCTTAGATGGTTACAGCGCCAACAAAGAAGAAGATGAAGTGCACCATGGACCAGATTTACACAGCACGCAAAATCCTTGAAAAGACACTAGATATGCAAATCGACACAGATAGAAGGAACATAAGCTGCCCGTACGACGTCATGTCTAAATCCCCGCGAAACTAATACGACTATGTAGAATGACGTTGAGCACAATGTTCAGCTCCGTTTGAATTGAGGAGGACCTGAACAAGGGGACAAGAGGTTGGTCCAGCGGTGAATGAAGATAAGACAAAGTACCTATTACATGTATTGAGTCCACGCGTTACGGGACACGCGTCACTGTTAGCAGCTATAAATTTGGATAGGTGAAGGACTTTGTCTACCTAGGATCCAGCATAAACACAACCGAAGCCTAACTCTTGCCAACGGGTGCTACTTTGGGCTCGGTAGGCAATTGAAAAGCAGAGCCTTCTCTCGACGAACAAAAGTTACGCTCTACAAGTCTCTTGTCATGGCCGTTCTTTTATATGACACAGAAACGTGGACTATGTCGAACAAAGATGAGAGGGCTTTGGGTGCTTTCGAGAGAACTATTCTACGCAAGATCTAGGGTCCTGTTCGCGTGGACGACGGGTATAGCAGAAGATGAAATAACGAACTGTATGAGCTTTTTAACAACATGGACATAGTTAAGCGCATAAAAATACTGCGATTGTGCTGGCTTGGACACGTTGTACGCATGGATGAGGACGCTCCTCTGAAAAGATCTTTCGACTCCGACCTATGGGTGGACAACGAAACCAAGGACGGTCACGAACAAAATGGAAGAACCAAGAGCAGAAGGACCTGCTTGCACTCGGGATGAGCAAGTGGCGCAAATTCGCACAGGAAAGAGGCAATTGGTCTCGTGCCAAATAAGAAAAATTAATTATATAGTGCAAAGTAAAAGTGTTGTTTTCTTCGGCACCCTGTAAAATGGCAACATTTACAAATACTTTTCTCATAAGCTTTTGCTGGTGACCGGGGATAAAGGAAGATTGGTTTAAAAATGCCACTCGCTAGCTATCATCACTAGGGCTGGAAAATAGCCCGGATTTTTTGAACATCCAAATAATTCGGATATCCGAAAAGTGTGTAGATATCCGGATATTTGAATCGTAAAACTAAGAATAAAATAAACATTATTTGTGTAAAGTATCCAATTATTTATTTAACAAATCGATAGATTCATTAATTTTGAGAACAATTTTAAGAATCCGTTAAAATTCTGTTTAAAATACCCGGATATCTGGATAACCAAATGAACCGATATTAACCGGATAACCAGAAAATAAAATTATCGGATATCCGGACTTTATACGTATGTATACACGAGTATCTGAACGAATCCTAAGGTTAAAGGTAATAAAATCAACGGAAATAAGGTCAATTGACTATTTGGCATACTGGTACGAAATAAAGTCAATTGATATTATTACCTTTTCAAAAACGAAATAAAATCCGTTGATATTATTGCAATTTTCAAACATTAATATTGCGTAGCTTCGGTGCTGTCCATGTCCGTGCGCCACACCGCGCCGTCAAGCTACGTGGCTGTCTCCGGATCGAAAAACAAGAAACCAAATCGATCATGTTGTGATGCACAGAAAGCATGCTTCCAGTGTTTTGGACGTACGCACACTCCGAGGCCCAAACATCGACTCGGACCACAATCTTGTTGCAGCCAAGAAACGCACCCGCCTCTGCACGGCAAAAAATATGCGCCCAAATATGCAAGGAAAGCTTAACGTCGAAAAGCTTCAATCACAACAGACATCCCATGCATTCGCTACTCGACTCTCACACCTGCTCTCAAAGAGCACTCTTCAACAAATCGAAATATGCGAGCAATGGAACCACATTTCCCGTTCATTAAGTACCGCCGCCGAAGAAGTAGTCGGATTTCAGCGAGCTCGAAATAACAACTGGTACGATTAGGAGTATCAGGAAGCTGCAGAGAAAAAAGATGCCATCTATAGGGATCTGAAGAGGGAAGCGAGACTTATTTTCCGCAATAACAAGAGAGAGGCCGAAATACGTGAGTGCGAAGAGCTTGAAATGCCGGCCGAGAGGAAGAATGCCCAAAATTTTACCAGAGAGTTAGGCGTCGTACGGACCAGGGCGTACTTCTGCAAGAACAACAATGGCGACCTAGTTACCGATGATCAGAACGTACTTAAGTTATGGAGGGAACACTTTTTCACCCTACTGAATGGTAGCAGCACGGAAAGTTGTGGAGAAGAAGAACCCGAGGCCACAGTCGATGATGACGGAGTCGATGTTCCTCCGCCTAACTATGATGACGTTCGAATAGCAATAACACGGCTGAAAAACAACGAAGCTGCTGGAGCTGACAGCCTGTCAGCTGAGCTGTTCAAGTACGGTGGCGAGGAATTGATAAAGTGCATGCATCAACTCTCCCACCGTCAGTGAACTGATTGGGCCTTATCAGTGAGCTTTAGGCCTGTAAGACCCACCATAGACCAGGTATTCACAATACGCCAATCAGGGCGACTGCCTTTAATGTAACTTTTTTAACCTGATGTTGGAGAAGATAATAAGAGCTCGGGAACCAGCATTAACACCGATAATAATGTCAGCATGGACTGAGTAGGCAATTCAGGAGTAAAGTCGACGTACGAAAACCACACTTTATAAGTTACTCATCATGCCTGTGCTGGTATATGGCGCAGAAGCATGGACAATGACAACATCCGATGAGGCGGCTCTTGGAGTATTCGAGAGAAAGATTTTCCGGATGATTTACGGGCCTTTACGTGTTGGCGACAGCGAGTACCGCAGACGATGGAACGATGAGCTGTATGAGCTTTACAACGACATGGACACAGTGCAGTGAATTAAAATACAGCGGCTCCGCTGGCTTGGCCATGCCGTTCGATTGGACACCGACGCCCCAGCTCTGAAAGTATTCAACTTGGAACCCGCTGGTGGTAGCAGAGGCACAGAAAAGAAACGACTGGCGTGCTATGTTGGAACTCGGCCAAAATCGCTTAGGCGGTTACAGCGCCAAATAAGAAGAAGAGGAAGGAACCACGACGTTACCGAACATTTTGTTGTCGGCAAATTCGCTTACCAAAAATTTGTACTTTTTCTTGTAACCGCAATTCTAGGTACATTGGTAATGCTGTTAATAATGGTGTTCCGATACCAGTACTTAGAAGTATATACTCGAGAACCTCTTCGAAGTACCGAGTATTTTTTGTACTTCGATACTCGCATACAAGTACTTATTGGGTATCGAGTATCAAGTATTTACTTGTTTGCTTAATTTGGGATAATCCACTGAAAATAGTTCTGTATTGTAAATTTTTAAAGAACGATCCAAGATATGTTTTACTCGATTTGGCTAGGGTTCAAGCTTACAGAACGCACGAAGTTGGAGAACAAAAGTCGTGTCGAACTAGAGGAGGATGTGGAGCTAGCCGATAACTCAAGAATTAAAGGTTCGATAAACTGACAGCTGTCTCTCTCGCACCGCTCTTCTGGAAATTTACTTGAAAAAGTGTAGCTTACGTGTGAAATAGAAACATAAGTTTTTGTGCAATATGTTTATTTGCATATGCATATATAGCAAATTTAACTGATGAAAACATCAACCTGTTTTAAATACAACGTTTACATAAAACTCATAGTAGTTTTATTTCAATTTTGAGACCTCTTTCAGTTTTTATACCACTAAATAGCATATAAATAAATAACATAAGTCACGTAGATATCTTAGTATTTCCTTCAATCTTTCGTTTAAAATGCCAAATTTCCTGCAAATACATTAGAATTTACAAAAGGAATTTCACTACTAATTGCCTACATTGCATACTTTTCTACAACCATTTTCGCACCAAGGGATTTCATTCTTCCCCTTTCTTCGTCCTTCGTAAATGAATCCTTTTGTAAGGGAGTATCAAACCGCGGCTGTCAATAATTATCTAACCTTTTATTATTGAATCATGGAGCCAGCCTAAGCACCGTCCCAAATTCGTTTTGAAATAGAAGAATGAAACACAAGTAAACGATGAACTTTCTCATTATTTAACGTCTCCTGTTTCAGCACTTTCAAGTAACCTCATTTCAAAATAGGAGGAAATGAGAAGGCATTTTTCAGCGTTCCATAAGCCTTTCTCTGCTGTTTGTTGTTATATTGTATACTCTCATTGAAATAAAATTTGTCGTCCGATTTTCGGTTCTTTTGAACCGGAACCGTTTTTCGGGTCTTTTGAAATCGGGCTTCGGTTACGTTAGACCGGTTTTTTTGTTCTTGCAAGACCCGGACAGGTCGGTTCTCTAAAGAACCCGATTCTTCCGTTCCGGTTCCTCGGTTCTGTGCATCACTAGTACAGTGACCATTCGTACCGATTTTGGCGGAACAGTACCGATTTTGGGAAAGTTGTCCCGCTGAATAATTGTTAATAGACGGGACGTATTAGTGTCCCGATTTTTCATATTTAAACCGATTAAATCCCGATTTTCAGTGTTTTCTTTATTAATTTAATAGAATTCTTCCTGTACTCTGGCTAGGGTTGCCAACTTTTGCATTATTGAAAACGGGACGCACAATAAGTCTGTTCTTTTGCTCGCCCGCAGGTGCCCGAAAGAACCCAGTTTGAGTTTCTTTGGTTGGTTTTCGGGCCACTTTGAGCGGTTAGTTTTCTACTTTATGCAGACGACCTGAAAGTATTTGCTACAATTAGAGATTCTTTTGATGAGATTAATCTGCAACGTGCACTGAAAATAAAATTTCGTAAAAGTGCTACGAAAATCTTTCGTAGTGTTGGTTTTTGTACAATGTACGAAACTTTCGTTCATAATGCGAACACATTTTTCACAACGAAACAAGATTTTACGAACCATACGTAAATATAGCGAAAGGGCTTTCGTAAGGCATTTTTTCAGTACAATTTACGAAATCTTACGTTTATTTTACGAAATACATTCGTAAAGCACTGAACAAATCTCTGTACGAATAATTTTGTATATTGTAGGAAGGCATTTGTAATATTTACGTATAGTTTTAAATTTATGAAATCTACAATTCTGTATTCGTACAATTTAGTTAATGCTTTCGTATAAAGTACTAATGCAGAAACATGTTTTTTAAATTCGTACAACATACGAATATTTTCGTACAATATACTCAATTACCGGCAGTTTAATATTTCATCATATTTTTTGAATCGCGTGTCATTGCGGAATTAATTGCTGGCTGCTGTGAAACGTATAATATAATTTTAAACGTTTTAAAAAGAGATTTTCTGGATAAAAAAACAATACAAAATTAAATATTAACGCTGTGGATATACTATGCTTTTAAGCAAACAATTGGGTTATTCACGCTTGCCTGGTTATCAGGATATCTGGTAATGTTGTTATATTTTTTATACAGATTGCAACAATAACATACACTACAGAATAATAATTTTTAACCAGATAACCTGATAACCAAGCAAGTGTGAACAACCCAAATGTTTTTAACATCGCCTACGCTGCGCCTTGCGCTGCAATGTGGGACTTCATAAATGGGCAATTTCATCAGTTACCTATCCACGGCAAGCCTAAGCCAGGAGCACTACTTAATGTAATTAAAAGTAAGAACAGTATATTTTGCTTTGCTGCCTTTGTGCTTAAGTGCACATTTAAGATACCTACCCCAAAATGCGCATCAGCGGCATTATTTTAACATTTATAAGGAAACTGCTCCGATACTTGCATTCAACATACCTGCACATTAGCGATACCTGCCTTAAAAATTTGCAACTATTATCAATTATCAAAGAAAGTATTACGTTTACCTGCACTGGCTCTACACTTACCCTAATTTTACAAGCTATTATTTATTTTGCTCATCTCGCAGAACAACGAAAACGGCAATTATTTTATGTAGTTATTTAGATAATTAGATACCATTCGGAAAAAATTTATCTTGCAGTAATTTCTACTTGGTAAGTGCTCCTCCTTTATTTGGTTTCATAGGGATTCGGATACCTTCCTCATTGAAGTAGTAAAGAAAATTCGCTTAAGTGCTTTTTTCGGTTAAGCGCACAAGTTTTTCTTGCAAAGAAGGATGGGCAGCTAAGCAAAATATACTGTACATGTATGACTTTTCACTGAAACTTGCTTTTCAGACGCCTTATAATTTTCCTTTAATTTATAGTCGTCAAGGAAACAAACATCGATGAAGCTGCGAATCTGTCAAGTGCCTCTACATAAAAATATTATAATTTTTAAGAAAGTAAAACCAGTATTTTTTTTTATTTTATATCTTATTATATTTAGTTTTGTTGAGTCTCATAGTTTAACACTTTGCATCATTATCTTTATTAAATGAAGCCTACGCAATAAAAAAAATATGTAGTATAGAACCTATTCGTATGCATATAAATAAAAGACTTAAATTTTATTATAGGTAAAATAACCTTTTTTATTAATTCTAAACTACAGTGTAGTCAGAAAATCCTTCTTCTTTCGTAGAACGTATGATTGCTTTTATTAATAACACTATGAAAACATGACCAAAATTATAGCACAACACTTTCATTATATTTTAATCAATAATATTAAGCAATTTTGCAAAACGTTTTGTTAAACAAAAACGCTTAAAATCAACTATAAAAGCAAAATAAAAGTGTTGTATTATAATTCGTAAAATGGTTTTTACAGTGTGGAGAATGAAAGCAAAATCGCACATTCTACGAAACGAGCGCAGATTTTACGAAAGTGATTTCGTTAAATATACGAATTATTTCTGTGCATTTTACAAAAATTTCGTAAAAAAATAAAGAAATTGTACGAATTTTTTTTGTAAATAGTACGAAATTTTTTAGTGAATAGTACGAATACATTCGTAAAATGTACTAAAAATCTGATGCCTCGTATTTTCGTAGTATGTACGAAAATGGTTTTGTACAATCAACGAAAACTTTCGTGTGATGTTGATGCTCTTAATATTTGGTATAGGAAATCCCGTCCGCCATTAAACATAAAAAATGCTTTAAAATTACTTTTGTAAAGATTTTAAATGTACGAAATACGTCATCTCCAATAATGCCTTAGTTAATGAAATTAAAGATCTGGGGATTATATTTGACTCTAAGCTCTCCCTTAACAGTCTTATGAACTTCATCATAGCGAGATCATATTCTGTACTTGGTTTTGTGCGTCGTAACAGTAGGAAATTTACGGAGCAATATATCTTAAAATTGTTGTTTAAAAGTTTTGTTCGTTCCCACCTTGAATATGCCATATTTGTTTGGAGACCTTTTAATCAGCTTTCGAACAGCAGAATTGAGCGTATACAGAAGGTGTTCCTAAAATTTGCTCTACGGTCACTAAAATTTTAAGATCCTATCCCTTCTTATACTTTTCATCTGATGTTAAACCTACAATCTTTGGAAAACCGTAGATCAATGTTATCAAGCTAACGAGCTTTGATGGAGATTATATTTATATGTAAACGTACTTTTATGCTTTGCCTTTCGCGTGTGTTTACACATCAAATTTCATTAGTATAACAAAGTGCCAGTTTGAAGTTAGTAAAAAATCGAGTTGACCTTTGGGAATTTCTTTGCAGGTAGTTTCTTCCAAACAAAAAAAATATCGTACTTCACTAATTTCAACATTTAAAAAAATATCGAACATACCTTGGACTTCAGTCATTTTAACCGGGACAGACACAATTACAAATTTTGCTTCTACTATACTTCGTATAGTGTCGATTATGTAAAATGTAAATATGTGAAGAGCTCTAAATTTTTTACAACCAGATGTCTAAATTTTTGTCCTGGCAAAACCGGGACATTTTGCGTCCGGGCAGGCATTGTACCGGGACCGGGATATATCTCGTCAATCTGGGATAGTCCCGTCGAAAACGGGACGGTTGGCAATCGTGACTCTGGCCCAAAAACCATTTTCGGACAAACGTGACAGTACTTTCGTTATGTCAAAGAACATTGAATATAAGGGAGCCGTAAACATAGCCATCCATAACCATTATTATTTCCTATGGTCTATCATTCTTGCTTTGATTTTCTTTAAGGTTTTTATAAGTCTGTTGTTGTTATTCCTTCAAAAATTCATGGATATGAAAAATATAAGCTATATACATATAGTGTACGTATACATTTTTGCGATAATTTTTCAGGTTGGTTTTCCTGTGTTTTGTTTTAAATAAAACTGTATTAATATGTACATACTATGTCTTTTTATTCTAAGTATCCTTATTATTTTATGATTATTATTTGATGATGAGGAATATACACTCGATATAAATTAATGGTGTTAACTAGTCTTTCGTTTCTTGCGATTTATTAAAATAAAGCATGTGGATTTTCACTAAAACATTTTAGCCGTTTTTTGCCAGAGTCTATGTGAAATTTCACTAAAACATTTTAGCCGTTTTTAGCCGCTTTTTTTTGCCAATCTAGCCGGTCGGCCCAAAAAGTTCTGGCAACACTGATCATAACCATAAACAGCTGATTTTTTGTAGTCAACAATGTCGGTGTTGTCAGACGCGGAACAAGACGAGGAAAATGTGTAATATCGTACGATATTTGAGCAGAACTTCTTTCACTATCACTAAATTAACACTAAATTCTTAAAACTCAACAGCAGATCATAATAAAATATGTACATCAAATTAAGGATACTAACTTGCACTTTCTTAATAATATTTATAAATTTCTTTTGCACGATTATTTCGTTTTTTAGTATTTTTGGATTATAAATATAAAAAAGCATATAAATTATGTACATTAACTGAAAGATAAATTAAATGTGTTTATTTTGGCATCATTCGTTTTTGAATCGGTTATGTAGTTCATAAGATGTTAATATTTCAAAACATCAACAAATTTTAATTTAGGGATTTTTGTCCACAGAAATCTTGTCACCGTTGCTATAGGGCTGTTCAGGATGTTGGGGAAATCGTCTGGGATTTTCAGTTGGAATTGCATTTGAAAATTTTATGCTTGCTGCCATGGCAACCGTGTGTATTTTATTGTTGTGAGTTTTCAAATGCAAGGAACGTGCAAATGCAAGATCATATGCACCAGATCCTGAACAGCTTTTAAGTATGTTTGTAGAAATTCGGGTTTTTCGTACTTCACGGAACAGTATCTTGTTACCAGCTTATAAGGAGTAATAACATTTATCAGTAAAAAGAGAGCACAGAATGCCAAACGGATAAAAAAGTGACGATAACTTTATTTGGCGGTTAATCCATTTTTGTTACCAACGCAGAAAAGATCTTTAACCTGTCAGAAAATGAATGGGTGAAAGTGAAATAAGTCCATGCAACTCACTCTCGGAAGGCCTAGCTAGGAGCTTGCTTTCACTTATAGTTATACATATGGCCCAAATCGCTGAAAACGAAACCAAGAGTAAACAATTTTTTTCTCAGGTTCACAGGACAACACAAATATTAACACGAATCTCCTCTCAAACAAAATTTCAAATTCACTTAATCCTGAGACACCTTTTAGTTAATGAAAATTAAAAAAGCACAACATGAAACTAAAGGGTAGTTTATATTCAACGACCACCACTTTTTTGCATTATACTTGCCTATCTTCGCTTGCCTTGTATTACTTTGAAGTTACTAAACGAAGTATTCGACACAAAATCAGTGATTAGCTTTCTATAAAACAAAGTCGCCATTATTTTTTAATGTAATGTAACAGTCCAAAATATCAAAAAGTTTTTTAGCGCGGAATCTACCAGGCTAAAAAATGGGAAAATCTAGTTTCCTTCGAGCATTTTTGGCCTTCTTTCACAATAAAATAAAATAGTTCCTTATATGTACTCTTCATTATCCATGTGTTTTCGGTGGAAAACTATTTGTAACGTAGCAGGGCTCATTTTGCAAGCAACACTGTAAGCTATTCAACGTGTTATTGTCCCATAATTAAAAAGTATGTTCTTTCTAACTTACAGTGACGAACAAAAGTATTGCAAGTATTGGATATATGCAAAGTTTTTTATTGTTATTTATTTGCGATAATTTTTTATAAAAATATGGTACATACTCCAACATAAGACATAAAAATCAAATATGCAAACTTTGTGCAAAAAAAAAAATTCAATAAATTTGCATACTAATTTAAAACTTTTTATTCCGATTTTTAGAAAAATTCTAAGAATGCAGTTTTATAGCCCATTCGATTTTAGTATAGAAAAGTCCAAGTTTGAAATTGCAAAGTATTTCGACAATTATTTTTTGTATGGAGAAAATGAGCAACACCTTCCACTAAAAAATTGCCAAAAGTCAACGCGATTTTCTAGGAACTTCAAACTTGCTTTTTCTTATACTAAAATTGAATGGGCTATAAAACTGCATTCTTAGAATTTTCCTAAAAAGTCTGAGTAAAAAGTTGCAAATTAGTATGCAAATTTACTGAATTTTCCTGAGTTTTGCACAAAGTTTGGGGATTTCATTTATATATTTTTTGGTGGAGTATGAATCATATTTTTGTAAAAAATTATCACAAATAAATAAGAATAAAAAACTGTGCATATATTTCGAAAAACTCGCTGTGCCAATACTTTTGTTCGTCACTGTATATAAGCTCAGGAATTAAGAATTACTTAGAAAAATAAAAATACGCGATAATGAAAGGATGAGAATTAAGAAGCTAAAGGAAGAAGAAGATTAAATAATAAAAGTCTATTGGAATGCACTCTCGAATGGTGATGTAAGATTTTTCGTTCAAGAGCTACGGCCACTTTAACTACCGTTTCCTCGAATATAACAACGCCAAACCAAGCATATACTTTCTAACTCAACCACATGCCGCTGAGCTGTCCTATTACTCCGCAAGCGCTGAGCAGCGCACTGCAGTGGGTTATGAACGCTAGCAAAAATAGGGCTAGGTAATAATGCTTCACTACAACTGACCGTAAAAGAGCTCAGTTCGGCTTTCTGCGCTGGTCTGATTGAAAAATCGTAAAGCACCACTCGAAAGCGCATTTCGAAGGGTAAGAATAGTACCATGATTCAATAATACAAGGTTAGATAATTATTGACAGCCATGGTTTGACACTCCCTTACAAAAGGTTGCATTTACGAAGGACGGAGAAAGGAGAAGAATGAAATCCCTTGGTGCGAAAATTGTAGTAGAAAAGTACGCAAAGTAGGCAATTAGTAGTGAAATTCCTTTTTAAATTCTAATGTATTTGCAGGAAATCTGGCATTTTAAACGAAATATTGAACAAAATATTAATATATCTACGTGAATTACATAATTTGTATGCTATTTAACGGCATAAAAACTGTAAAAGAACTCAGAATTAAAATGAAACTACTATGAGATTTATGTAAACATCCAATTTAAAAACAATTTATGTTTTAATCAGTTAAATGTGCTTCGTATGCAAGTTAACACGCACCAGTCGCATTTGTTGCGACGCTCCCACGGTTGGCCGTTACACGTGCCGCAGTGTCAGCATATTTTAATTTCACCATATAGTGTAACGGGAGACATTGCCACTTGCATTCCATAATGCACCCGTGGGAAGTCAAGGCCAAATCGAGTCTCAGACAATGGGTTGTAAACATGTTACGCAACCATTGCGTCGCTACCGGAGAACGAAGGTGGGAAGCAAGCAACGGCCACAACGGGCAGTCAGTCGAGTTCGGGACGGGTTATCGTACAGTACGTTCAGTATTAGACTTAGTAGTAAGAAGTTAAGTGTTAATAAAAGCTAAGTGTATTCCTAACCTGTCTGTGTTTCCTTTTGGGCGGCTGGCCCAATTAATTTTTTTGACTTATACGGACTTAGCGTCCGTAACTGGCGCCCGATCAGGGACCCAGTAGTGTGAAAAAAGTGGACAAGTTATCAAAATAAAAGTGTAAACTTTCAAAGGACAATAACAATTTTAAAAGAATAAAACTTATACGAAAAAATAAAAGTGTAAACCTTCAAAGGACAATTAAACAATTTAAAGAATAAATTAATCAAGGGATCAGGCTGACTACCGAATGCCAATTCTCCGTTTATTGTAAGTATACTACCACGAATTTATCTTTTTGCTATTTCTAGGATGGAGGACTTGAGGACCACTGTCACGAATTTAACTGGGGCTGTCAACGCCCTTCTGGAGAAGATTAACATCCTAGAAAGGCGCGTGGCGCGTATAGATGCTAGCTCCAGGGCTACCACACTAGGAACTAGTGGCCCAGTAGAACCACCAGAGGAGGTAGTGGCTCAAGCCCCCACGACTGAAGCAGAAATACGCGATATTAGTAGGCTCCCTGACTGTGTCAAGGAACTACAAGTGTTTGATGGTAACCCAGTGCAATACGTATCCTGGGTTCATTCGGTAGAGGTAATACTCTCTGACTTTGAAGTCGTAAAGGGGAAACCGCTCTATCGTGCAATTCTACAACATATTAGGCAGAAAGTGCGTGGTGCTGCTGATTCCGCTTTAATATCCTACAACATCTTTGACAGTAACTGGGCAAAGATTAAAGAATGTCTTTCGCTGCATTACGCAGACAAGCGAGACATTCGCACCCTTGAACACCAGTTGCACCAGTTGCAACAGAAGGGATCAAGGATTGACGAATTTTATGCGAAGGTAAACCATCAGTTCTCCCTCATAATTCATAAAATTAAAACTGAGTCCTACGCGGACGAAACGTAAAAAGTTCTCGTGGAAACTTACCGCAACCGCGCACTCGACGTTTTTATACGCGGCCTAAATGGGGAGATGTCTAGAATGATCCTCATACAGCGTCCTAAAACCCTGCCAGAGGCCTATTCGGCCTGTCTGGAAATTCAAAATGTCGATTTCCGAAATTTTGCGATACACTCTTCAAATAATTCTAATAATCGCGTGGTAGTGCCGGTAAATAATTTGCCGAGTAGCTTTTATCCGCAGAGTAGGAAACCCCCACAATTACCGCCAAAACCTACATGGCGTCCACAAGAAAACCGTTCTCAGTACTTGAAGAACGAGCGTCCTTCCGGGAGAGAAGATAACTCCTCGAGTTCTCGCGTAGAAAAGATGGAGGTAGATCCTTCAGTACAAACGCGTAACGTTAATTATATAAACAGGCCAAACCCCTTCAAACGCGGTGCCCGCTCCGACAATTTACCTCGGAAACAGCAAAGACTGTTCCATACCGTCCCAGATGAAGATGAGGCGCAGGACGAAGACCAAGAATCCACAAAAGACGAAAATTCCGAGGATTTTCTATCCTCCGGTCATCTAGCGTACCATACTTAGAATATACGCTACCCGATGGTCGCGCGCTAGATTTCTTAGCCGACACCGGTGCGAATAAGAATTTCATTAGACAGGATATAGCGGTCAAAACAATACCGGTAAAACAAACTTTTAACGTAGCATCTGTTGGAGGTTCCGTTCCTATAAAGGAAAAAGTAAAAATTAAGTTATTTGAAAATGTAGGCAACTCAAGTGGGTTCGAATTTTTTGTGTTACCAACTCTGAGTGGTTTCAGTGGAATCATCGGCGATGACACACTAAGAGAGTTGGGTGCTGTAATAGATAGGAAGGATAACCTACTAAAAGTAGGGAACTACAAAATCCCGCTTAAGGCGCGCACGTCCTGTAATGTTAATTTTACATTGGGAAAGGAAATGCCTCCTGAAGTTCACAAAAAAATAGACATTCTGTTAAAGAAATATTCCAATCTTTTCGAGCCTTTGAATGGGAGCGAGCTTATAGACACAAGCGTTCGCGCCGAAATAAAAACCTCCACCCCCGAGCCAATATACAGCAAAAGCTATCCATACCCAGCGTGTATGAGGGACGAAGTCGAGAGGCAGGTTAATGAGCTGCTTTCCGAGGGTGTTATCCGACCATCAAAAAGTCCTTATAACTCACCCATTTGGGTAGTGCCAAAAAAACCAAAGGCAAATGGGGAAAAGCAATATCGAATGGTGATCGACTATAAGAGGCTGAACGCAGTGACAATAGCGGACACGTATCCTATCCCTGACATTAACGCGACGCTTTGTAGCCTCGGACAGGCTAATTATTATACTACGATAGACTTAACGTCTGGTTTCCACCAGATACCAATGAAGGACTCAGACATACCTAAAACCGCTTTTTCAACTATGAACGGAAAATACGAGTTCCTACGTCTACCCTTTGGACTGAAAAACGCGCCCGCTATTTTCCAAAGAATGATTGACGATGTATTGAAACAATACATTGGAAAAATATGCTATGTCTATATTGATGACATTATAGTATTTGGAAAAGATGCGGACGAACATTTAGACAACGTAGAAAAGGTTTTTTCACGACTCTTAGAGGCAAATTTAAAGGTAAACTTAGACAAAACATGTTTTTTCGAAAAGGAAGTTGAATTCCTTGGCTATGTAGTTACTCCAGATGGTGTACGAGCTGACCCAAAAAAGGTGGAAGCTATAAAGATGATTTCAGCTCCCCTAAATCTGAAAGACCTGAAGAGTTTCTTGGGTATGACTTCGTACTATAGGAAATTCATTAAGGATTATGCAAAGGTCGCAAAACCTCTGACCAATCTTACTCGGGGCGAAAATGCACAAGTTAAAGCTAACGCATCAAGAAAGGTACGAATCGAGCTCGATAGTAATGCCCTACAAGCTTTCCGCGATTTAAAACAACTTCTGGTGTCCGCTGATGTCCTTGCTTTTCCGGATTTTGAAAAGCCATTCAACCTGACAACGGATGCATCAAACTTCGCTATCGGTGCGGTACTGTCACAAGGGACAGTAGGCGAAGATAAACCTATTGCCTACATATCGCGATCCTTGAATAAGGCAGAAGAGAACTACGCAACCAATGAGAAAGAGCTCCTCGCTATCGTTTGGGCACTCGATAATTTGAGGTCCTATTTGTACGGCGCCAGGAAGATAAAAATTTATACCGATCATCAACCTCTGACGTTTTCCATGAGTAACCGCAATTACAACGCCAAGCTCAAGCGATGGAAAGCGCGGATAGAGGAGTACAATTGTGAGGTGATTTATAAACCAGGCAAGACGAATGTGGTCGCCGATGCACTCTCCCGTCTCAAGACGGAAGTGAATGCACTCACAGATTCAATCGTCGCTCAGCCGCCGTGTACTGTAGCTGACGCGGCATCCGAAACAGATACTGCATCAGAAGGCACAATGCATTCCGCCGAGCAAGATGGTTCAGACCTCATTCCACACGTAGAGGTACCCATAAATGCGTTTAGGAACCAAATAATCCTAAGACAGGGGGCGAGTTGCGAGTGTAGTGAAGAACCTCATATGGGCTACAAAAGGTACTTTATTACTATGCCCGTATTAAATTGCGAATGTCTGGTGCCTGTCCTAAAGAAAAATCTAAATCCAAATGTGAAAAACGGCATTAAAATACCAGAAGATTCGATCCATGCATTGCAAAGGGCTTATGTTAATAATTTCAGCAGATACAAAATTAGAATCACGCAGCGCATAGTGGAGGATGTTACGATTGCTGATAGGGTATTTAGCATAATCGAACACGAGCATAGACGTGCTCATCGTAATGCTCGCGAAAATAGGGAACAAATCCTTGAAAAATTTTATTTTCCGGCTATGTCTAAACATATAAGGGAATACATTAGTCAATGTGAAACGTGTAAATTAAACAAATATGATAGGCATCCGTCAAAGCCGTATATGCAGCCAACCCCTATCCCTAATTATCCGTGTGAGATCCTGCATATTGATATTTTCGAAATAGAGCGACAGAAATACTTGAGCTGTATCGATAAATTCACAAAATTTGCGAAGCTTTTTCCGATAAAGAACAAATCTTCCACTCATTTGCGAACAAAATTAACAGTTGCACTGCATTACTTTACAGTACCACGAGCTTTAGTTATGGACAATGAACGTGGATTTTTAACCCCACTCATATTAAACTACATTAGATCCTTAGGAATAGAAATATATAAAACACCAACGCAACGAAGCGAAGCCAATGGTCAGATCGAGAGGTTACATTCTACACTGATCGAAATATATCGTTGCCTTTGCGCTGAATATCCTAGACTAACAACCAAAGAACGCGTCGCGATATCTGTTGATAGATATAATAATACAATCCATTCGGTGATTAAAAGGAAGCCCGCCGACGTTTTCCTTAACAGGACTGCTAGAATAAATTACCAGGAACTGGCAAACTTTAGGGAACACACAAATGAGGACATAAAGGCTCTTTTATTGCATGAGCAAGAAAGTAGAAATGCAAGAAATAATAAAACTCGCTCGCCCCCTCGCAATTTCAATAGCGGTGATGAATTGTTCATCGCCAACAAACAAATTAAAAGCAAACAGAAACCACTTTATAAAAAAGAAGCTGTCGCAGAAAATAGGAATGCGACTATTGTCACACAAAGTGGAAAGAAATTCCACAAATCAGACATAAAAAATATCTGAAGATATTAAAACAAAAGAAAACCATTATTATATAAAGTGGAGAAACATCCACAAATGAGACATAAATAAATGTCAAAATATTTACAAGCAACATTGGTAAAGAGACAAAAAACTCATGCATAGATCCTTAAGTCCCAGGGGTTTGGGTACAAAATTTTTTTTTTGTATTCGATCAAGTCATATTGGTTCAATTCCAGTTTACTCGATGGTTCGAGTGACGACAATCGAAGTGGTTCAACTCCACCAGAGGACTATGACTTTAATTGACGTGAAGTCACTCGTGCCATGAGTAGGCCATTTGCAATCATTAACGCTTATGGCTAAAAGGGATTACCGCGAGCCTTCCAATGTCATCTGAGTTTACGTCTGTATTCCAATGGCAAGAAAAAGCCGCAATGGCAAACCAAATTAAAGCAATATGCAAGGTTTGAATGAATTGCAAGAAATACACGAAATATTAAAAAAAAAGAGGAAAGCATTCCATAAAACCAAAAATAACCACTAACCTGCTTAAAAGTTGAAAAAAATACTAACTTACTAACACGCAGAAACTAATGCAAAAAAATATATAAAAATTAAAATTATTAGTCTAACATACTACCCCGTACTAATGATACTAATCCTAATAATTAAATACTAACAAATTAATCGTCAAAAAATCCACTGTTAACATCACTACCTGGGTCCCCATGAATTCCTGATATCCCTTATCCTCCCGAGCTCCACTCACTAGAGATAGTATTAGAAATTAAGAAATAATTACTACATTAAATTGTTACTGTAGGATTATTGTTAAAAATTTCGGCATACACGATTCAAAAAAAATAAAATAAATTCCAAATAATTAATTATAAAGCATTCTGTATTCGATTTGACTTAAAAACTTAATTTCGAAGTAATTTAAAGAAAGAAAGTTACAATTCCTGCAAAGAAAATTATTTACGATGTTCATTTTAAGCTATATAGGAGGTAAAAGTAGGATTAAGTTAACAATTTCGAATCTAATTCATAGAATCTGCCTCTGTGCAACCGCACAAGCATACGTCGTATTCAACCTAGATTCTCCTGTTCTAACTGTTCGAGATGGGTACGGTTGGATAGTCAACGGACATTTCAAACTGGTCCACATGATCGACTTGACGCGCTATGATAAAATTTTAAATCGTCTAAGCTATGAAACCTCAAGGATGAACGAGACCAACGCTATCACTGACGTCATCACCTATCAGTTGGAGAAAACTCAAACTCAACTCGACGAGCTGAAGGGCCCTAAGCCTAAAAGACCCAAGCGTTCAATCAATTGGATTGGGTCAGCCTGGAAGTGGATTGCTGGCACACCTGACGCCTTAGACTGGGATGAAGTCCTGCGGAGCCAAGACGCATTAGTAACCAATAACAACCACCAATATAAGGTAAACTCTGAAATATTCAAGAAAACTCAAGAGCTCTTACAGGCTGTTAATGGAATCGCGACGGCCACGAATGACATTTTGGGACGCAACCACCTGGCTAAACTTTCACAGGAAATAGAGCACAAGGTAGCGATCCTTAAGGAGGACGTTAACGAGTTGATTCGAGCATGTCAAATGGCTAAAGCAGGAGTTGTCAACGGTAACCTATTAAATAAGGAGGAAATAAACTAATAAGCGAAATCGAAGTCCTTCCGTACAGCAACGTCATCGAAGCCATCGAATATAGTGAGCCATCAATCTACACTAACGGCACCCTTCTACTATACGTCTTGTCCATGCCAAAAGTGGCGCAAACAAGGTTCAACCATTTAATCACACGATCAATTTTGAGGGATGGTCATCGAGTCGACTTGAAGTACAAAACAATCCTAATGAACAAACAACAGACGTATGGTATTAAGGATAGCTGTCTACACCTCTCCACCGCTATGGTTTGCAAACAGGGGTCACTAGATTTGCTGCCTGAAGAGGGGTGTTTACCACGTCTACTTAAGGGCGGCCAAACAAGTTGCGCTACATAACCTGCATGGAAACAAAGGTTGAAGTACTCAAGGAAGATACAATATTCCTGGACAACTTCAACAGCAGCGTATGGTCAGGTAAAATATCTAAACCCCTGTCTGGTTCCTATATTCTACAGCTGGAGAACGAGACGATAACGATCAACAATCAAACCTACTGGAGTACAAGTAGCTCAGGTGTGCAGGTGCTTCCATCCGTGTTGTCTACAATAACGAATAAGAGTCTGGCAGTGAACCTCGATCTCGTCCATGAAATGACGTCTGGAAACATACGACTTTTGGGTTACCTGAAGGACAAAACTAACTGGTTTGCGACGTCTGAAGGTCTAGGACTTATTTTGCTAATGATCCTAATTTTCCTGATTTGGAGAAAATTGACGATAGGAGCCAAACTTCCTGAGCTAAATTTGTCCATACTGCAACAGAGTTCTCGAAACCGACTTAAGAAGGACGCCTCCCAAAACGTTGATTTGCGGGACGCAAATCTTTAGAGGGGGGAGGGGTTAACACGCACCAGTCGCATTTGTTGCGACGCTCCCACGGTTGGCCGTTACACGTGCCGCAGTGTCAGCATATTTTAATTTCACCATATAGTGTAACGGGAGACATTGCCACTTGCATTCCATAATGCACCCGTGGGAAGTCAAGGCCAAATCGAGTCTCAGACAATGGGTTGTAAACATGTTACGCAACCATTGCGTCGCTGACGGAGAACGAAGGTGGGAAGCAAGCAACGGCCACAACGGGCAGTCAGTCGAGTTCGGGGCGGGTTATCATACAGTACGTTTAGTATTAGACTTAGTAGTAAGAAGTTAAGTGTTAATAAAACCTAAGTGTATTCCTAACCTGTCTGTGTTTCCTTTTGGGCGGCTGGCCCAATTAACTTTTTTGACTTATACGGACTTAACGTCCGTAACTTGCATATACAAATAAAGATATTGCACAAAAGCTTATACTTCTATTTTACACCAAAGCTACACTTGTTCCAAGCAAATTTGCAAAGAAGCAACACGGTGCCGCTGCTAAGGGAGCGGTGCGAGAGAGACAACTGTCAGTTTATCGAACCTTGTATTATTGAATCATGGAATAGTACTATATGGCATAGAGCAACGGTTGGCAACCGCGGATCTTTGAGCCAAATGCGGCTCTTTGGTTAATAAAGTGCGGCTCTTTTACAACGCTTTTATCAACTTGCAATGTTGTGTGTCCAGAAACTTTCAATGTTGTGTGTCCGACACCATAAAACCTTTGCTTTGAAAAGTTCCTATAAAAAAGCATAGTGCATAGGGCGACATCTGTAGTGAATAGGGCGAGGTAGATGACATCTAGATGTCGCCCTATATACTACGTTTGCTACAGCGGAATTAGACGACACGCCATTTCTTTAAATAAAATTTATTGGTGCTCGTTTGTATGTACACACATATGTAAATGCATGTGTGTGCACCTTTCTATTAATGTCGTTGAATTATTTTAATATCTATTGCAAAATTTTATTCAGACAGGACTAAAAAGTAGAAAATAAATAATATAAAAAAAAGTTTTAATATACAACGCTTTTATAAATGGACTAAAAAGTAGAAAATAATATTTCTCAGTCCCATAGAATTT
>NW_016157805.1:117919-123131 GCF_001687245.7 Rhagoletis zephyria | reverse complement strand
ACTGAGAAATATTATTTTCTACTTTTTAGTCCATTTATAAAAGCGTTGTATATTAAAAAGTTTTTTTTTATATTATTTATTTACTTTCTCTTTGCTTAGAACATTTTGGCTTTTTTACTTTTTAAAATACACATTTCTTTGCTAGACATTCTTTTCCATTGTGTTGTTTTTTTTTTTTATTTTATTATTTTTATATACACATGCGCAAATTAAGATAGGAACATTACCCGCAATTGGAGAATGAAAATTGGGTTTCTGACTTAATGTTCTTTACCGATATGTTGGTAGGGATGGGCACCGTTTCCAAAAATTCGTTTTTTTATTTATCACGGTGTTTTATTCAGGTTCCAAACCGTTTAAAAAAATTGTATTGAAAACCTGATTTTTTCGGTTTACCAAAAAAAAAACCGAACTACAAAAAACACTGCAAAAACCAAAAAACATAGATATCAAATTAAATTAAATTTTCACTTACACTTATTACCTACTGCTGTGCAATATTTTTTCTTAATTTTATATAACAACTTCATTTCCAAATATAATAATAATAATAGATTGGCGCTTACACCAGTGGCGGATCCAGGTAGGGGAAATTGGGGAAATTGAGTTTGAAATTATAACTGTGTGCTAAGCTCGAAGTATGGTGTTATTTAAGTTAATCAGTTTTTCGAATTCACTGAATTTTCAAAATTTTGAAATTATGTACTTAATTTTGAATTTTCAGTTTTTTGTTATATTTTCGAATTTGTATTATTTTACACAGTTGAAACTCACAGCAAGTTTGAATATATTATATTATAATATTTTGAATTTTATATTATTAAATTTCTTGAGATTTCTTATTTTTAGGATAATTTCCAAAATTTCAAAAACTATCTAAATCCGGGAGATTCTAGAAATTTTAGTAAAATGAGAATATTTTGAAATGTACAAATTTATTGAGATTTTAGAAATTTTTATATTTTTCAAAATTTTGAGAATTTTATTTATTTTAAAATCCATCCTAAAATGTAAAAATGTGAAACATCACAAATTGTCGAAAAATCCTTATGTTCATGGTACTTGTGTGTAAAAAATAGAAAATTCTTAGAATTCTAAAAGATATTAACATTTTTGAAAAAATTCCAAAATTTTTCCATTTTTCGGAACTTTTTCAAAATTTTGTATTGATGTAACAAAGTTTGATAATTTTAAATTTTTTTTTAAATTTTGAAAACATCAACGTCCAAAAATTTTTTGAATCTTCAAGAATTACGAAATTTTTTAAAATTTTCAAAAACGACGAAATATGAAAATGTTTTCAACATTCGAAAACTTTTAATTTCGTTTGATCAATTTTGTATATTAGACACTTTTACTTAAAAAAAAATTTGTTAGAATTCCTACAATTCTCAAAATTTTTGAAAAATAAAAAATTTCTAGAAATCTAGTATTCATAATTATATTGCATTAATTGAATTATTGAGATTTACTGAAATTTCTCAAATTCACAAAGTTTTGAAAGTTTAAAAAATTTTTTTTCCACTCAAGTTATTAAAAAGGGGAAACTTCAAGAAATTAAAACTATCAAAACTCTAAAAATTTTAAATTGCGGTGATTTTTAAATTTATATACACGATATATGTTGAAAATTCTTCTCCCCTTCCCCCCCTCAAGAAATGCTGCTGGGTCCGCCCCTGCTTACACATATGTTAGGGGCCTCTCCTCCGACTTGCGGCGTACGCCTTGATGTTGTCACACAAATCGGAGGGACCTACAGTTTTATACCGACTCCGAACGGCGATTGTATATTTATGAGAAGCTGTTTTTTCATGGCAGAAACACACTCGGAGGTTTGCCCTTGCCTGCCGAGGGACGACCGCTGTTAAGAAAAAACCTGGCTTTGCCAGGGCTTGAACCCCGGTGTTGATGAGTGAAAGCGCGCACTGCTTACCACTACACCACAGCGGCCAAATATACGAAATATAATAAAGCGTTGGACATATTTATACAAAAACAAACTTCATTTCACCAAAAAAACTTTTTTAGTTTACAAATAAATACATATCGCTCATTCACTTCAATAGTGTCATAATTTAAAAAAAAAAAAAAAACTCGAGTAAAACTCTGGTACTCCAGTAAAATGTACAAATTTACATAAACAAATATAGAATGAATAAAATTATAGTTAAAAAACTAAAAACACGCTTCTATTACAACAAGAACTAAAAAGTTTAAAATAATTTATAGATATAGCGATTCCGGAAGTTCCCTAACTGGATTTAATTTAACTTTTTTAAATTAGCTAAAAATAGGATTAAAGTGATTGGCCCGTAGTCATAGTCAAAATAAAGTCCACTGTAAAGTTAGTTGCAGCATATTGATATAATTTTCAATGCGATATCTGTAAAAAATTGCAACAAACTGTACAGTGGACTTTTTTTTGACAATGACCAATCACTTTAATCCTATTTTAGCTAATTTAAAAAAGTTAAATTAAATCAAGTTAGGGAACTTCCTATTCTTCTTAAACGAAATCGCTATATCTATAAATTATTTTATACTTTTTAGTTCTTGTAATAGAAGCGTCTTTTTAGTTTTTTAACTATAATTTTATTTTCTACTTTTTAGTTTTTTGAAACCTTGCAATTAATATTATACTGTCTGTATATTTCTCATTCTGTCCATTTCTTTCAATGCGAAGAAAATTTTCCGCACCATGGCTTTTAGCTACACTTTTTACCTAACGTGCTAGATTTGACCTTAACAAACAAAATTTTCACTGTATTTCAATTAAATAGGTAATACACATATTCTGAAATAAACCAAATCGGAGCATAGATGCCGATTTTTTAATTATATAGACTCGCGCGCCACATAGTAGCTGCCAAAATTTTTTGTGTAGTTATTTATTTTCATGTAAGCAATATGCATTCGAAATGTGAACTTAATCGGATCATAAATACGGGTTTTCCAAATATCTCGATTCCTGCGCCACCTATCAGCAAAATTTTTTGCGGCTTTATTTCTTTTCACGCAAGTAATATATGTTCTAAATATGAACCAGATCAAACTATAAATGTGGGTTTTACAAATATCTCGACTCCTGCGCCACCTAGCGGCAAATTTTTTTTTTGGATTTATTTCTTTTCATATAAGTAATATATGTTCCAAATATGAACCAAATCAGACTATAAATGCGGGTTTTACAAATATCTCGACTCCTGCGCCACCTAGCGGATTAAGTCATCTTTTATATTGCATTGTCCTCGAGTGCTGAGCTAAGTTTGAAGTTTTAAGGTTGTAGCTCATCGGGAGGTTTGTTAAATATTGACTGCAAATTTCCAGGACATACAAAGATACATACATACATATAAATACAAGTGAAGTTAAATAAAAGCTTGTAAGAAATAATAAAAAATATGTCAACACTCAACAAAATTTATATTATAAATTGATTTAATATTCGTATAAACTGAAAGTGGACAAGAAATTTATAAAAAAAAACACATTGCGTTCATTAACCCTTAAATAGGCGCATCAATAAAATCACACAATTAGTCGCATGGGGTCCCGAGTGACCCCAAGAAACTCCAAACCGTCATTAAAATTTATTGCATATTGCTTCAATGGTGCTATCATTTATTAACGCTTTAAAGTGGGACTTTTATAAGCGAGGAGTTTCCCAAGGAAAATGTAAAGTTTGGGCTTGCAATATGATGTAAATATGTTCAAGGATTCTCCCACTATTTTTATTAAAATCCCTCCACAATCCTATTTTTCCCCACATTTTATATGGAAGGGAGGCACTGTGCGACGAATTGATAACCTTATCCTTTTTGTGAAGTCGGTTAAAACCAAATACACGAGCAAGCTTTCAGCGCCAAATGATTTCAGGGTAAAATTGCCAAAGCTCCCAATAAACTTAAAAAATAATAATGAAGTCATCAAAACAATTTCAGTCCTCATATTAAAGCTAAAGGAGCATAAAGTTTGCATTGTGCTTTCGTGTTTTCGTAGACATTTGAAGAGTAGGGGTGCCGCCAAATTTTGTTAGCACAACAACGGTGCCGAGGTGAAAAAAGTTTGGGAACCCCTGATCTAACCCATACAGCGGTCTAACTATGATCAATAGTAAAAAGGCGAATGCATTTGAAACAAAAACACTAAGAAAACACCAGTACACAACTCAGAAAATATATTTATTATTAGAAATATGGCATATATAAATACTTTTATTTTATATATGTATTAAAAAAATTAAAAGCAATGACAGTCTTTTTAAGTCCTTTTCCTTTATAGGTAGACTTGTCGTCAGCTGCGTTAAGTGACATTTTGACGAGTTTTGGTTTTTTTCTTTTGTTTATTTAGTGTTTATAATCTTTTTACAAAACTCTAAAACAGAGCTGCTCACTCCATAAGGACTTGTAGCACATTTCTTTTTGTTTTGCCCGAAGTATAGCAGTGGCGGATCCAGGTAGGGGAAATTGGGGAAATTGAGTTTGAAATTATAACTGTGTGCTAAGCTCGAAGTATTGTGTTATTTAAGTTAATCAGTTTTTCGAATTGCCTGAATTTTCAAAATTTTGAAATTATGTACTTAATTTTCAATTTTAAGTTTTTTTGTTATATTTTTGAATTTGTATTATTTTACACAGTTGAAACTCACAGCAAGTTTGAATATTTTCACAGGTTTAGAAAACAACGAAAATTCCAAAATTTTTAATTTTATATTATTAAATTCCTTGAGATTTCTGATTTTTAGGATAATTTCCAAAATTTCAAAAACTATCTAAATCCGGGAGATTCTAGAAATTTTGGTAAAATGAGAATATTTTGAAATGTATAAATTTATTGAGATTTTAGAAATTTTTATATTTTCCAAAATTTTGAGAATTTTATTTATCCTAAAATCCATCCTAAAATGTAAAAATGTGAAACATCACAAGTTGTCGAAAAATTCTTATGTTCATGGTACTTGTGTGTAAAAAATAGAAATTACTTAGAATTCTGAAAGATATTAAGATTTTTGAAAAATTCCAAAATTTTTCCACTTTTCGGAACTCATCGAGGTCCAAAAATTTTTTGAATCTTCAAGAATTACGAAAATTTTTTTAATTTTCAAAAACGACGAAATATGAAAATGTTTTCAACATTCGAAAACTTTTAATTTCGTTTGATCAATTTTGTATATTCGACACTTTTACTTAGAAAAAATTTGTTAGAATTCCTA
>NW_016157805.1:113541-117319 GCF_001687245.7 Rhagoletis zephyria | reverse complement strand
GTAGAGAATTTCGTTTACTTGGGAACCAGCATTAACACCGATAATAATGTCAGCATTTAAATCCAACGTAGAATCACTCTTGCTAACAAGTGCTACTATGGACTGAGTAGGCGTACGAAAACCGCGCTCTATAAGTCACTCATCATGCCCGTGCTGGTATATAGCGCAGAAGCATGGACAATGACAACATGCGATGAGGCGGCTCTTGGAGTATTTGAGAGAAAGATTTTGCGGAAGATTTACGGGCCTTTACGCGTTGGCGACGGCGAGTACCGCAGACGATGGAACGATGAGATGTATGAGCTTTACAACGATATGGACATAGTGCAGCGAATTAAAATACAGCGGCTCCGCTGGCTTGGTCATGTCGTTCGAATGGACACCGACGCTCCAGCTCTGAAAGTATTCAACTCGGAACCCGCTGGTGGTAGCAGAGGAAGAGGGAGGCCCCCACTGCGATGGAAAGATCAGGTGGAGAAGGACTTGGCTTCACTTGGCGTTTCCACTTGGCGTCAGTTCGCACAGGGGAGAAACGACTGGCGTGCTTTGCTGAACTCGGCCAAAATCGCTTAGGCGGTTACAGCGCCAAAAAAGAAGAAGTCGAAGGTGATTTTTAAATTTATATACACGATATATGTTGCAAATCCGCGTATGTGAGGTTGCATAAATTATTTTCTAGAGAGTAAAAACCTCGTATTTAAGAATGGTTCTCTTTTTTACAAGGAAATCGCATTTCAGGACGAATGAATAAGGCTTGAGCCAAGAGCTTGTGTGCGCAAATCCAATTTTTGGAAAAAAATGTCAGTTACGCGATTTTGCACAACGACGATACGCGGTTTTGTACTTTAAACGACAATATGTAAGTACACTTAGGTCTCTTTTTATGCGGTACATGCGTATCTCAGAAAGCCGCATAAAAAAAATCCGCATAAAAAAATTCTTTACTTTCATACCAAAACAGGGGATGCGTTCCAGCATTTTCAAAAACCGCATAAATTCAGATACTCTATGTAAAAAATTCTAAAAATCCGCATAAAAAAATTCTTTACTTTCATACCAAAACAGGGGATGCGTTCCAGCATTTTCAAAAACCGCATAAATTCAGATACTCTATGTAAAAAATTCTAAAAATCCGCATAAAAAAATCCAGTGAGGCATTATTAAGCAAAAAAAAACTAATTATTTCTTCACTTCAACACTTATTATTCCAGGTAAAAGTGAACATTAATGGAATAAATAAAATTTTATCTATTTTAACAAAAAAATAAATAAATACCACAATAAAATAAATACTTATGTAAGAATACAAAGACAAATTATTTATCAGAAGCATTGTCTCTTACACATTGAAAAAAAGTAATAAAAACTCTCAAAAAAGCCAAATCGCAACTGCGAAATAGTGATTTGAAAACCCGCATAAAAAACCCCGTTCTGAAATCTAATCGTCAACCCCATTTTCGAAATTATATAGCCGGCATATATTTCAAGTCCATAAAATAAAATCTGCTTAATAAAATATGGTGACAGGTAGTAAGGTCAATGGAAATGAGGTCAATTGACTTTATTTCCCACCCTGGTGCGAAATAAAGTCAATTGACATTATTACCTTTTCAAAAGCGAAATAAAGTCAACAAAAGTTTGGAAATAAAGNGAAAAAGGCTTTTGCCAAATCCTCAGTGTTGTGATATTAATCCACACACAATCATGAACTACCACCAATTGATTTTATTAAAAAAATTTAAATTACGAATATGTAAAAACACGATGCGAAAAACGAAACGCCTGCGCACAGCTGGAATACGAGAAATATTTGAAGAATGAGTGTAGAAATGATCCATAACTTGCAAAACATGTTTTGTTTCCACAAAACTAAAGCGAATTAATTGAAGAAACAGTCCATGTCCAAAAACCCCGGAGGAATACTGAAAGAATTCTGTGTTTTAAATTAGCATATTTTGAACGAATTCGGAATGTCTAAGGTGGAAAAGAAACCAACTTTTCTATAAGGAAACAATTATAGAAAAAGAATTTTCTTACACTGTATTCATGTCTCCGCCAGCAATTTGTGACGTCATCTTTTAAAACCAGCTAAGGAGAATGACGACACTATTTATTAGATGGCACATTCAACGAGCCAATGTGCCAAAATGTGGGTTTAAACCATTATTGATTATTTAATATCGGAACCGAGATCATATAAGTTAATTGATTGGTTTTCACACACTTTTGAAACACAAATTATATGCTTTTTTACTGCAGACAAGTTGTTGCCCCAAAGCACAGCAGAAATCTTCCAATCAGGGCTGCCAACTATCCTTAGTTATGAGGTGCCATATTGAGGATAAAAAAGTGCCAAAATGTGCCAAATAGAAAAATAAAAGTGCCAAAAAAGGTGTCATTCATTTTAATCAATCACATTTAACAATAAAATAAAGCTACATTTTTCAAACAAAAGTGCAATGATAAAATAAGATAAACCAGTTGAATAACCTTTATAAATTAGAAAATTTTAGTTGAAAAAAAGAAGTGCACGCAAAGGATTTCACAAAAATGTATTGAAATGTTATTTTTTTTTTTAAAGTCCCATTTGGCACTTTGTGCCAAATTGAAAAATTAAGTGCCATTTGAAGTAAAATAGGGACAAATGGCGCGGTTTGAGCTAAGTTGGCATCCCTGCTTCCAATAACTTACAAATATAAAAATGTGAAATATCGAGGGCTTGAATTCATTAATACCCTCTATCTGCAATTTGCACAAAAACTAATTTGTGATTTTAGAAACCATCTGGGACTTATTACCTGTCGTTATATAAGGTAACATCAATATCGCTGATGACAGTTAAAGCTAAGGTGGATTTTTATATCAGAATCTCATCTTTGTGAAAAGTGTGCAGATAGAGGGTATTTTATTGAGTATAAGCCCTCGATGTTTAAAATATATAAAAATTTTATTTCACCGTATACAAAAAATAAATCTGCCTGTGTTACAGCACGGCGGGAGACGGGAAAGGGGGGCCGGGGCCCGCTACGTAGCGTGACGTGGTGTGCGCGCCGGTCGCGCGGGGTACGCGAGGCGCGAGCGCGATCAAATTTAATGTTTGAAAGGGAAATAATGTCAATGGATTTTATTTCGTTTTTAAAAAGGTAATAATGTCAATTGACTTTATTTCGGACCAGGGTGGGAAATAAAGTCAATTGACCTTATTTCCGTTGATCTTATTACCTGTCACCAAAAATTTGTCTTCTAGTGATCAGATGCATGAATTTGATGAGATGTCATAATTTTATTAAAAGTCAAATGGTTAACAACAACAACGAATGTCATTAAATGAAACTACCTTCTTTTTTGTATCATGGTTCTAGAATAAGAGGTAGCGGTAATTTCTGCATACTCAACTCAAAATTTTTATTTTTTGGATTATGACACTATTGAAGTAAATAAGCGATATGTATATAATAACATATTCATATATGTATGTATATGGTAATATATTACACTGGTCTACAAGGGTTTTGCGAATAAGACGGGACCTGGTGTTTCCGAACGGATTTTTCGTGCTGAACACGAATCTGGGGTCCAAAACTTCCCATCACGTCACGTTTTCGAGAAAAAAGGGGTTGAAACCCCTAAAAACAGCGTTTTTGGCCATTTTTGAAAAATTGTAGAGCTGAACCCTGACGTGCTACAAACTTTGTATATGTCAGAAATTAAAGGCTAAATCGTGCCCTTTCGAATGAGCCCTATGCCGAATTAATCGCATGCACCCTTAGATCAGGGG
>NW_016157805.1:94806-113316 GCF_001687245.7 Rhagoletis zephyria | reverse complement strand
GCCGAAACTTTTTAAAATCGGACAATAACCACGCCCACATCCCATATAACGGTAATTTAGAGAAATACAAAATCTTCGATAAATCAGTAAATATTAAAGCTAACTTATTCAAAATTGATGCTCGCAACAATTCTTTGCCAAGAAATACGCTTATGGTTAAATTTTGGAAAATGGGCTTGGCACCACCCTGTTATGACACCATATATATATCTCGGTAACCGTTCTACCAATTTGTACCAAACTCGGTATGGTTATTGTGCTTGCCACATAAAAGCAAACCGTTGAAAATTGTTGAAATCGGACTAAAATTACGGAGCTTTTCATATAACGGTAAATTTCGGAAATGCTTGAAACTTCAAAATTTCGAAATCTAAGGACTCTAACTTATCAATTGTTGACCTTGATACAGCATACCAAATGGCCGAAAATTTTTCAAATCGGACACTAACCACGTCCACATCCCATATAACGGTAATGGAGAGAAATACGAAATCTTCGATAAATCAGTAAATATTAAAGCTAATTTATTCAAAATTGATGCTTGCAAGAATTCTTTACCAAGAAATACGTTTGTAATAAAATTTTGGAAAATGGGCGTGGCGCCGCCCTCCTATGATCACATATCTCGTTAACCGTTCTACCAATTTGTACCAAACCCGGTATGGTTATTGTGCTTGCCACATAAAAGCAAAACGTTGAAAATTGTTGAAATCGGACTAAAATTACGGCCGCTTTTCATAAAACGGCAAATTTCAGAAATGCTTGAAACTTCAATATTTCGAAATTTCAGGACGCTAATTTACTCAATATTTATACACCTCGGCTTACCATGTAGCGGTAGCTTTCGGTAAGTTGGAAAACATATATTTAATATTTGCGCCGGGTATTTAATGTTCGGCTCCGCCCGAACTTAGACTTTCTTACTTGTTTAAATATGTATTTCCAATGTTTTTCATGGTAAATATTTGTTGTTAATTTTTTATTAAAATATGGGTTATGTTTTAACAAACGACATATGAATCCAAGTTTCAAACTTTGTTCGAAATCTCAATATTCACAATCGATTATGCTACTAGATCAGCAAATCAGTAGCTAATTTGAAGTTTGTGGTACGCCGTAAAATTTTATTCTTATCTCGACGAACTGCGAAATAATTATCCATTGCTGGGGAATGGAAAAACCGAATTTTCAGTTTTCGTTTTAAAAGCAAGAAAACGATTAACACCTAAACTAAAAAAAGGCTGAAAAATATCATTAACCAAATTTAAAAAAAAAACGGTTTTTGGAAACACCGAGCTTATTTGAACATCCCTATATGATGGAACATTTGCAAAACTTGAATTTGTCTCTACAAGGAGAGAAAGAATAAAAATGTTTTTGATTTGTCGTAAATTATTTTAAGTTTTGAAACTAAACTACGTCTTTTTATTCATTCTCAAAAAAAAAATATTTCATAATTTTCGATGACCAGAAAAAAATATTGCACATGCTTTAAAAGCAGATTTTGAAAAAAATTGCCGATTTGAAATTATTTCAATGTACGTTTGCATTAGGGCTGGGAACTTCATCCGGATTTTTCAACTATCCGGATAAACCGAATATTCGAACATCCGGATACCTAAATGAAAAATCCGGTTACTCTGGAAGCTAAGATAATATTCGGCTATCCGAATATCCGGGTTTTTTCGTTATCAAAACGATATTTTCATTTCCCAATACCAGGCGCTCGTAAATGTGTAGCAACAAGTTTTCTATTTCTACGCACAAAAGTGTTTGTATAAATCATAGTGTAATAAGCAAAGTGAAATCAATATATGACATATTTACTTTTTATACGCTTATATGACAACGGTTGTCATTGCGTTAACCCATTTGAAACTAGCAACATTATAAATTAGTTTCAAATAAAAAAAAAAAAATTGGTTTCAAATCAAAAATTATGGTTTTAGAAATTAAAGAACAAAAAGAAAAAAAAATCGTTTAAAATGCCAGCTACTTGCTGTTTATGCAGAAGCACCTACAGCAATGAGGTAGCTATGTTTCGTGTGCCAATAGATGTTATGCAAAGGGAGTGGATAAATGCGTGTGGTGTTAAACTAACTGGATCATCGAAAGTTTGCGCTCTGCACATCAAATCGAATGAAATCATTTATGCAAGTATTAATACCACGAGAAGACGCCTCGATCCAGATGCAGTACCATCAAAGATTTTACCTGCTATTTCATCAGATGAGAGGTAATGATGAAAAAGTGGGTATGTATGTTCTCAAAGGCATATCGTGAAAACAACGTCCAATAACAAATACAACCACAGTGCGCCAAACAGATGAGAAGTATCGCATAAAATTTATACTTTCGCCAATTTAGTATCTAATAATATATGGTCCTGATTTGCAGTAAATAATTTGAGAAAGAATTTTAATCTTGATGTGTATATACATACATATCGAGCCCTAGCCGCCAAAATAACGTAAGCGACATTTTTTTTCAAAATTTTCTTTTTGATGCAGAAATATTCCTAGAGCCTCTAGATACATTTCTGCATCAAAAAGAAAATTTTGAAAAAAGTGTCGCTTACGTTATTTTGGCGGTTAGGGCTCGATATATACATATAAGGCGAAATCTTTTGAAATGGGGACATTCTGCGTACCGGCATATTGTTTCCGAGACAAAGCAGCTGCACTGCCAAGTGTGGTTTCTGTACCTTCGTTAATACTATTTATATGTGTAAATGTCAGTAAGTAAATAGTTATTCACAAAAAAAATACGGCTTAAATGACTAATTTGTTTGCTAAAATCGAGAAAATCAGGAAATTTCTAGTGCAACTCTCATAAATTCTGAAAAAAAAAAATATTGCAGCTATGAAAGTCTATCTCAATCAAATTCTCCAATAGGGCGTCTTTCAAATAAATTTTGAAACAGAGGGTTGTTGAAAAGTTTTTTGAGATAGGGCGTTTTCGAACTGGCTGCTGAGATAAGTCGATCTTCCACTCAGCAGTGACACTAATGGTGTTTTCGTTTCTACCAAAAAATGTCACCTTTTGATTGCCCCTTTCTCTTTTCGTGTGTGAATAAGGATTAAATTTGCAGTGATATCCTTTAACAGGGTTGAGTGTAACCCCAAATACATTTTGCACCGTGGAAGGGCAACATTTTTTGAAGAAACGAAATCACTATAAGTATGCTCCATTTGGTGTTCCCAACGCAGATAAGTTATTCCTCATCTCTTGCCAAGACAACGACGACCCTTTTCAGGGTAATGGGAGTGTCTTCTATACCAACATGACCTTGCAATAAAAGAAGTTGTGTTTGAATTCGCTAAGCCATAACGCGCTCGTACATATGTATGTAAGCTTTTGATATATGCTTCATCGTATCATACGTGAACCAAAGCCGAAAGAGGGTTAATGTAAACAAATATACGAATTGTTTACATTTAAATTTTCAAATAAGCGTACGTCAAATAATGATTTCACTTTGTTTATTACATTATGGTATAAATTTTTAAATTTCCAAAATTCTACTTTGGAATTTCAAAGGCTTCTACAAGCGAATTAAAAAGTTCAACAAACAAATTTATGTGTATAGAAAATTTGCTACTTCATATGCATGAGAGCCTGGTATTGGAAAATTAAAGTATCGTTTCGTAAATATAAAAAATATATAAAATTGACCGCGAGAGTTTTTTCATGTCTTTAAATATCATGGACGGAATAATGAAAGCTTTTATGATAATTTTGGTCGTGGTGAATGCTTTATCAAATTGTAGCATTTCTAAAGTAGTGATGACAAGAATAGTGCCATTTGTTTATATTGTGGCAAAACGATACAAAAAAAGGGTTCACCCTATCGTGTGCATAATTGAATTCACGAATATTATTAATCAGTTGTTTGATTTTTTTGGATATCCGAAAATACGAATATTAACCGGATCTTCATAAATCCGGATATCCGAATAATTGCACAATCGAATATTAAGCGGATATCCATACTATCCGGATTTTATTCGTGCCTACGGATAATCCGCATGGATATCCGGATATTCATAAACCATTTTTAGTAATATAATTGAGGATGAGTTTACAATATCCGAAATACTCTTATTTAGTAAAGCGCAGAAGAGTTAAGAGTTTTTGGAATTAAAAGAAGATAAGGCACTGGAAATGCAACATAAAGCTTTACCGTTGCTTGAATTCCGGCAACAAGTACCAGTTTTACAATATCCACTGTTGAAAATAGCTGCGTGCCGTATATTTTCAATTTTCGGTACAACGTATAACGCTAGGCGCACTTTGCATCCGATAGGCCGACTGATATCGGCCGAACAATTTGACCGTCCGAACTGATGCGCACACTTGACCAGATTATTTGCCGACCGTATTTGTACGCACAAATTGACATACTCTAAACATGTGATTTTATAGGTAATTTTTTTGTTTTGCACCCAATAAGTTAATTTTTCGCAGTCCATTTTGGTACTTTTCACCTGACATCGGACGAGAAAAACAAAAATTGTTTGAATTTATCGTCACTGACGGACGTCAACGGTGTAAGAGCGCTCATATAATCACAAGTGTTTATTCATATCGCCCGCATATAGCCGATATCGGCCAAGCACAATTCGGCCGATGTCGGCGGCAGGGTGTGCGTAGCGTGAATTTAAGTCTTTGTACTTTAAAACGAATTTCGTAATGTTAAAATACCGTTCACAATTAGTTGTATTCGCGTGTCTGATAATTACTAAAAGTTATAAAAACTATCAGGTTTTTGTGTTCGCGTACGCAACAAACTTGCAAAGTAGGAGAAATTGAGAGAGCAAAATGACATTTCATTTTGATGAAAAGCTGCTAGTTTCTGCTGGAAAAATTTTAGCCAACAGCAATTTGCCAACAATGGAACAGAAAGAAGTAAGACAGTAAGAAGTAAGTAATTATTCGTTTAGTCTATGAACTGTGTCAGGATAAGACTTCGGAATTTGTTTTCTTACGTTTTCATTGGTATACTTTTGAATGAAAACAAAATTTTTATCAGCTGTTCGTCTAACTTGCAAGTTTCTGCAAATTTTCTGTTCACGTACTATTTTGGATATTTTTCTCCTGTGAGAGAATTTTGCTGTTAGGCATTTTTTACTGGACATTTTAAACGAACTTACTTATTGACTAACCAATATTTAACAGAACTGTTACGAACGGCTTCAACTGACGTAAAACCAGATTTTGAAAATTTGGCCAAAGGGATCTTTTTATTTTTCTTTAATATCTATCTTACGTACATTAGAATAATAGTAAAATTAATGTTTTTCATTTCTAATAGTAATTTTATTTAAAAATAAAATTTTTGCTTTTGTTGTTTTTTCTTTGTAGCATTCAGAATTTACATGTGGCTCTTTTCGGCCTCGGCCGTGGCCACCCCTGGCATAGAGTAAACAAAAATAGCAATTAATGCTGGTTTTCGTGTACTTAACCGCGAAAAACATCAGCGTCTTGGCGCAGTTCTAAGCTCGAGCTCGAGGCACGCAGAAATTTACTTCGGAAACGACCTTCAGCTGTACAACATCAGACATTTTCAAATCTGTATTCATAATTCCTTTGAATACACACACACATCGCAACATTGCCACATCGCAAAACTACTGAATGCATGCTACTTATTGCATGAATCAGACTGCAAGCCATCTAAAAATGTAATTATAATCTTAGCGCTACACGTATATCGCACAGGTAACGTACCAGTCTTTTTGTGCAACGTACTAGAGGTATACGCCGCCGCGGCGTTCGGCGCCTAAGGAATTTTGTACAAAATTTTCATGATGCATGTACATTGAAATACATCGTCTGAAGGAACTAAATACTACTAGTATAAAAACACAATTTTACGAAATGAAAATTACATTTTTAAAGGAGTTGTTTTTGCATAATTTGGTCCACTGGAAAATAATATGATCTCCTTTATTTTTACAAAAAGGGCATAACTCAGAAAAAACATAGGTAACATATTTTTCGATCGAAAGCGTTTATTACAGTTAAATTAGGGTCGAATACTGGTAACCTAACGATTTTTTCTCCGCAGTAGACAATTCCTTTCAATACTACAACAATACTACTTTTTTATACACATACTACAACAACAAGTTATAACACATCAAAAACTTTAACGCAAATATCTCCTCAATTATTGGAGATAAAACAAAGGCAAGTTGATTTTCCTGTGCATTTTTTTAAATATTTTAAACAGACTTTCAATAAAAAGCAAAAACTTTTTTTTGCTAATTCTTACATTCGTAAGTTATTTTATTCTGGGGTCCCACATACGTATACAAGTACTAGGTGGCTGTGTGAAAATTACGTTAGCATTGCTTAGTGGTAGTCAAACCCCAGGAAGGTTTTGCTCCCTCGCATCACAATGTTTTCTACACAGGGTTAAAGTTCCCCCCTTTTTGGTAATAATTAGTATTATTTTTCATTGCATTCGGTTCTTCTTAGAAAAATTTGGCGCTTAACATTTTAGTGGAAATTTTAACCATCTATAAGGCATTTTTTTAAACAGCGGGTCAAAAAGGCCCGTTCTGGTTCGAGTTGATGGGTTAAACGTTTGGAAAAAAGTAGACCAACCTTGTTTTCAAAATGTAATCCGCAAAAAGTTTTAAGAACTCCGTAATTTAACAGTGAGTTGATAAGATTATTGTAAAAATTTATTGATAGCGACATAAATTACCCCAATAACTTAACTTTTTAAATTTTTTTATTTCTTTAAATTTAGATAGTACATACGGATCTGAAGAGAACATAGAGAGCCATGTGTGTATGTATGTACATACCTCAGACCTTCTTCTGTTCGCCCATCCATCAGCGCCAGACACTCAAAATTTTAATTCAAGTAGGGAGTAACGTAATTTAAATTTAAAACTAATTCCATGAATGAATTAAATAGAATTATAATCTTAATTGGCATGGCGAATGCCTAACGCTGATGAGATGACATGATAAGATTAGTAGCCTCATGGCTCTTTTGAATATACCTTATGCGCCGGCGTTTCCAGACGCGCCGGCGTCGCCGCCGCCGCCGACTCTTTTTGAAGTTGACCACGCCGCCGTCGCAAAGCCTGTCGGCGTAAACCTCTAAAACGTACCGTTGCGACTATTCTTGCAAATATTGACCTCAAAATTAATTTTATCAGTTCAATTAATAGGTCTATTCAATAAATTTTCCAGTAAGGACTTGCAGCGAGAGCGTAAAAGTAACGTAGAGAGTAAAATTGAGAGCAAGAGAAAATTTTCAGAAAAAGTTATTGAACGCAAAACTAGTAAAAACTTGCAGTTAAAGCCATTTTGACAGTTTCTGACGGTTAAGTTTTGGCGCGCAATTTTCTTTTTAATTGGGAATAGTTCCCATCGTCATAAAAATAAAAAAATTGCAATAGATTTGAATTTTTCATCCATATTTTCCTTTCACTAATTATGTTTCATCAAATCATCCTCTTAAACAGTTTGTTTACATTTGAATTTGAAACATAACCTTACTTTTTGACTCCTGCAAATTCCTGCTAGCAAAATTTTTACTTGCAAGAATTTGCAGCTCTTTCGGGTTGTTACGTTCTCGAAGTCGCTCTCTCTTGCAAATATTTTGGGTTATTGAATGCATTTCCAGTAAAACTTGCAAGTACTAGTAACAACTCGTAAACATTTTTTGATATTGAATGGACCTAATATCAGTGATGGAAAATGAGTGTGCATTGTGGCGTTTTCAGCCCTGTCTAAGGCAGCCGGCACCTTAAGCACAATCGATTGATTTTCGGCACTGTTTTGGCGCAACTCAATGCAACTAATAAATATTTCTTTCGGGCCCGCAATTAAATTTTTTTTACTTTTTTATCGTATATGTTTAAATTGACAAATGATATAAACATAGAAATGCATGCAGAAGAAGCACTCATTCCCATTCTGCATATACGCTTTTGTTTTTGTTTAAACAAATTTGTCGCGATTTCATCTCTAAAGCAAATATTGAATCTCAATTAATGTATACTTTAGATTTAAATAATCATATACCTATTTTAGATGCATATTTTTTGTGGAAAAGATGCCGAAATATTTCTTACTACAAAAAATTTTTGAGAAACTGAAATTAATTTTTTTTAATTAAATGCTTTACAATTTAATGTTAAACTTTGTCAAGAAAGAGAACCTTGATAATGAAATTTTTTAAAGCCGTTTCTGCGATACGAATAAGATTGTACCTATACCTACGGTGACCATATTTATGAGAGCCGAATACGGGACAAAAAATAATTTTGCAAATTTTTCCCACAACAGCTTACAGATCTTAAAACCTTCTGCAATGATCATAGATGTAAATATTAGCCCTGAAACAGTATCCTCATAGTAACATCGACGCCTTTGCGCAAAAGTATCGTTTGTTAGATTTTTTACGAAATTCACTTTTTGATGCAAGTTTTTTCTACACCCCATAACGCATCGCCTGTTCAAATATCGCGGCTTAAATCCCAATAGGTACCCCAAAAAAATTTACTGGAAATATTTTCGTATGTAACAATGAATTTTGCTTGTGGGCGAAATATTCGTATGAGCTAAGAAATTAGAATGTGAAAACCTTTCTACAAAAAAATCTTGCGTTTACTTACTTATCTCACCATACCTAAACTTTAGTATTGCATAGAAAAATAAAATAAACACTTTCCTGTAAAATTTGGTTTTTATAACATACGATAATTTTGCGCAAAGGGGTAGACACCACAATTTGTAGGACAATTTATTTCATTAATGTTCAGTTTTACTTGGAATAATATTTAAGTGTTCGAATGAAGAAATAAATTGTTTTTTTGCTTAACATTGTCTCACTGGAATTTTATATGCGTTTTTTTTTAGAATTTTTTATATGGAGTATCTGAATATATGCGGTTTTTGAAAATGCTGGAAAGCATCCCCTGTTTTTGTATGAAAGTAAAGAAAGAAGAAGAACGCATGTACCGCATAAAAAAGACCTAAGTGTACTTTAGAAATAAAATATACTGATGCTTTGTATTTTTGTAATTCAGGGTTATATATTGAACGACGATTTTTGTTCATACGTAATTTTTTTAAAAACTACACAAGTACTTTCGGGTATGCAGTTTCATAGTCCATTCAATTTTAGTATAATAAAGTGGAAGTATGAAACGGCTCAAAATCGCGTTAATTTTTGGGAACCTTTTTTGTTGAAGGTGTTGCACTTTTGTTCTACATATCTATATAAAGCATACTCAAATTTTTTGAACACACATAATTACAATATGTATAAAGAAAATGCAAAAAAATACAAATATCAAAAATCAACGCTCATTCCTAGCCGTTTTGAACTTGCACTTTATTGTACTAAAATTGAATGGGCTATAAACTGCAAGAATGCATTTAAGAAACGGTTTCCGTGAACTTAGGTGATTCTAATATGCAATAAGTATTGTACATATATATTTTATAAAGGAAATGGTACTTATCGACGATTTTTAATTTATTGGCACATTGACCTGCATTTAGGTNATGGGTAGTTTAGACTTAAAATATAAAAGTTTAGATAATAAGTAAAACTAGAGTGCCAGTTACTGTCGAAATTCGACAGTTTTTCTAGTTTTAGGAGCCTTGGAAAGGTTTTCTAACTTAATACGTAACAAAACTTATACGGTACAAACTAACTTACGGGAAAATCTTCTGCTTTGGAACTAAAACGTAACTAATTTTTTTTTTCCCCTTAGAAGGTCTTTGGAGGATTTCGGCAGGACTTGGAATTGACCCGATACATTCTAGTTTATCGATAAATTTCAATGATTTGAAACATATCAATAGTTCGATGAATTTCGAAACCACTGAAATCCGATAACTCAACAAAATTCGTTAACTCGACCAATTTCGAANTTAACTTACGGGAAAATCTTCTGCTTTGGAACTAAAACGTAACTAATTTTTTTTTTCACTTAGAAGGTCTTTGGAGGATTTCGGCAGGACTTGGAATTGACCCGATACATTCTAGTTTATCGATAAATTTCAATGATTTGAAACATATCAATAGTTCGATGAATTTCGAAACCACTGAAATCCGATAACTCAACAAAATTCGGTAACTCGACCAATTTCGATAACTGTGAAATTCGAGGGCTCGATAAATTTCTATAACTCAAAAATGTAAATTCTTTGGACACCTTTATAAATTTTTACTTTTGACAGCTCCACATGTTTCGAAAGCTATAGAAAAATTTTGATAACTCGTTTTACTCTGTTAACACGATAAAATTCGATAAGCAGTGATAAATCGATAAGCTTATAAAACCTTGAAATTTCGATAAATCGACATATTTTGAAAATTCTATAAACTTCGATTCGATGAATCAACCAATTTCAGTAGATCAATAATTATCGATAACTCTGTAAGTTGAGAGAACTCCATGCATTACGACAACTCGATACATTTCTTTAAGTCTATAATAAATGATAATTTAATAAATATCGATAACTTGATGCATTTCTTTAACTTGACAAATTTCGTTAATCCCACACGTTTTTATACCTCGATAACCATGCGTAAATTTGGGCAACTAAGTTTCTGTGTCTATAAATTTCGACAACTCAATAAACATTGATCAATTTGAATAATTCGATACGTTGCAATAACTTAATAAGCATGGATAAATTTTAATAATTAAAAACTTTGACGATTCGATAAATTTCAGTACCTTTTATGGATGATTTTATTTCGATTCCTATCGGAAAATTTCAATTTAGTTATCCTAGTTCTTTTGTATTTCTCATTGTCTCCATTTTCGCCTTTATCTATATTTTCGTCTTTATCTTCACTTATTTCTTCATCTCCATATTTATCTTTATTTCAAAGTATAATTTCAAATACGAAGTAAAACGAAATGCGAAATAGCTTAAATTGAACAGGTACAAAACAACCATAGACAAATATGGAAATTTTTAAACGACGATTTTCAACCAATTTCGAAACTATAAAAACTCTTCTCATCTACAGAAAGTTACCTTTCCAACGGTGTTTTTGGTTTTGAAATCGGTATATTTACCTTGGTCTTCATCTTTGTTTTTATCTTTCATATCTTTGCTTTTATCCTTTTCTTTATCTATTCAAGTAGATGAGATGAGGTGCGATGACATGAAAAGATATGTCGTGATTTGATGTGATGGGATAGGATGTTATGTCATGTGCTGTCATATCCTGTGATGTCATGTCATATAATGTCATACCATATGATGTTATATCATGTAATGCCATGTCATGTCATACGATGTCATATCATGTGATGTCATGCCATATAATGTGATGTCGTATCATATGATGTCATGTCACGTAATATCGTGTGATGAGATGTAATGTCATGTAATGTGATCACATTCCATGTTCCGATTATTATATCGATAACGCTGTCGATAACTGTGTCGATAAAAATACCGATAACAATGCCCATAAACATATAGAAAAATATAACGATTGCAAAATCGATTCATTCTTCGATAAACATCATAATCATCAGTATCGACTATTATACATATCAATATCTATTACTAAATCGATAGCAAGTATTTAGTCGATTATTATACCGATAACAATATTCATTATTGTATCGATAACAATATCGATTATTATATCGATAACAATATCGATTATCATATCGATTACAATAGCGGTTATTTATTCAATAACAGTATCGATAACAATATCGAGTTTTATATCGATGAAAATATCGAGTTTTATATCGATAACAAATCAGTCTTCATCCTCATCCTTTTCTTCATGTTTATCTTTATTTTTGCATATTCCTCTTCACCTTTACCTTAAAGTGTTTGAATTTACCTTGATCTTCGTTTTTGCCTGTAACTCGAGGCACCTTTGTTTGTTTTTATTCTCAAACCGCTAAACCGCCCTGAATTTGACAATTTACTCCCAACCAACCAACTGCCGCTAAAGAAGTTTCACTTTATAAATTCAAGAAATTTTCTTACCCTTTCAGTTACCCTAATTCATATATATCTGTCATTGTCTCCATTTTCGTCTTTATCTTCACTTTTGCCTTTTTTTACCTTCCTTTTATTAACTCGGGATGTAACTATGTAATATTGATGCGCCTAAAAGATGCAGCGATTTATATTCCCAAGTTACATACCGGATGACAGTACGAATGGCAATTATAATAGGGAGGTTTTAGTTTTTAAACTATATTATTTACTTTATCATTATAATTTATTTCTTCATCTTCCTATTTATCTTTATTTCAAAGCTTAATTTCAAATACGAAGTGAAGCAACATACGAAACAAGTCAAATGGAACATGTTGCAGCAACATATATACAAATACGGAAATGTTTAAACGACGGCTGTGGCCGTAATTTTCAATCAATTTTGAAACCATAAAAACTCTGCTCATCTACAGAAAAATGTCTTTCCAATGGTGTTCTTGGTTTGAAAATCGGTTCGGTAGAATCACCAAACGAACGGAGACAAAATTCATGTTAGCGTATTAATATATAGATGCCTAGATAAGTACATACTTATTTATATTAAATTGAAATCAGAGAATGTCTTAAAAGGTTAAAATTAATTAAAATTTTTATAAACCAGCGTACATATGTATGTATTTAGGTATTTAGATTTTCTTAAAAATCGGTATGTACATACATGCATATTTAATTAAGCTTAAAATTGTACTTCCTCACTCTTGTACTTCACTTCATTGACTGACTTCAACTTCGCTGCAAATTGAACAAAGCAAAACATGATTTTTATGCGAGACAAATTTCCACAGAAAGTAACGGTAGAAAAAGAATTTTTGGATATTCATTCCATTTTTTTTTTCCCCCCCGAAATGAAGCAAAGAAGCGAAACAAATAAAATATTGTAGGACATTCTACTTTGCATTCCCGGAAATGAAGCAAAGAAACGAATTAAAAAGGAAATATTACAGGACATTCTACTTTGCATTCCCCGAAATGAAACAAAGAAGCGAAATAAATAAAATATTGTAGGACATCATACTTTGCAATACTAGCAATGCCTAAAAGAAGCGAAAAAATTCGAAGGCATTATAACGCTATGCCTTCTAGAACACGTTACCACTAAAAGCGATTACCGATTTTTGCTCGGTAAGAAACTATGTACCAACTTTGGAAAACATTGTATTAGCAAAGCACACTTGTTTGATAATATAAAGCAGCTTCAAAAATTACTTCCAAAAATGGTAATGTCACAGTCTGCTGTTCAAACGTTCATAACTCCTAAACAACAGAAGTTACAATATATTTAAGTATGTATTAAATAATGCCACATACTTATGCTTTAAGATGCAAGAAAAAAAATATCAAAAAATTGTATTCTAGCGAGTTTCAGCGGTTTTTGAAAAGCAGTTTCAGCCAAAATGTAATGTAACAGTCCGCGTTTTGGGCCATATGTGGATAATTTAGCAGGTCAATTGTTCTCCAGCTTTGGATGAAATGGAGAAAGATTTTCTCTGTACTCGTTAATGTGTTGCCGAACCAGTGTTGCCAAACATGGGCTTTTCCTACCAAAACTGGTAGGTTTTATTCCATTTGGTAGGTTGGTAGGCTCGATTGGATTTTGGTAGGTTTCGGGACAATGAGTAATAGTTATTTGCGAAAAATGGAAAATATACACGTATCTCCAAATATTTTAGCAACCTTTTTTACACAAATATTTCACCGGTGCGTTCGTATAATGGCGGCCACAAATATGTAAATATACCTGATTCCTAAGTACAAACGTATACCTTATTATTGCCAATATGCAATACGGACATCCATATATCGTGACCTAAGAGTGAAAAGGTGCCAAGTCCATTTTTAGAAATTTTTCACGAGAGACGAAAAATCGATGTGGTTTCGTATTACCTGTCATTCTGAATCAAAAACTAAACTTTGAAAAAAAAAATGGACTTGGCACCTTTTCACCTTTAGGTAGCGATATAATATATTATACTCAACCATATTTCAGGCGGAAGTCTTTCAAATCGAAGTCTGTGTTCGCGAATGTCATCGTAGAAGGCAAATGAGGGCAGAATAAATATTATGTCGGACATTCAGGCAGCGCTAAAGGCCTTAGAGCCTTTTAAAACGGCATCAAGGCTTGTAAACTCTTGAACCACCTGCGAGCCCCCAATAGCGTCACGCATGAAGGGTTTGAAGGCAACGAAAGGGCTGACTGTCTCGCAAAGCGTGAAGCCCAAATGCGTTTGCATGGTCCTTAGCCTTTCTGCGGTACATCTAAAGAATACACTGCAGACCTACTTAGGAGCTAGCTGGGAATAATCTCAAATTGCTGCCTACTGGCGGAAGTCAAAGGGAATAAGACAATCAAAGATATGCATAACTCGTTCCAGCAGGAACTCCGAAAGACACCTTGAACTTAGAACTCTTACTGGCAACCTGACAGCACACTGCAAGTTAACGTACGGTTTTAATTAAATGGGTCTTTCTGTAGAGACGGACGGTAGGGTTTGTCGGCTGGGGAAAGAAACCCCAGAGTATATTCTATGTGCCTGTCCACGAAGCATGAATCGTACATTGATACACCTTGGAGAACGATTGCCTTCTCCATTTAAAATTTGGAACATGGCCTTATCCAAAGTGCTGAGCTTTTTAAATAGCCTAAGGTTACAATTTTGATTTAGCACAATATATCTTCTTACGTCGCAGCGCGGGTATCTTCGATGTAATAATAATAATATCGTCACTAGACTCGAATAAAGAGCTCGGAAAAACTCATTGCGAGTTCTGGGGAATACTGTTGCACTCGAAAATATAGTTGACCGCGGACATAAGTTTATAGGTAAGAAAAAAAAATTGTCTGTGGCAACGCTGTGCAAAACCAAATTTAAAACAAAACCTACGAGCATTAAGGATAGACTCGTAAAAAGTTTATATTAAAGGCAATCCCGAATGAAGATATATGTATTAGGCTGGGTCGATTTTGTATGGGGGAAAATAAAAGGAATTTGATCGTATTGTAATAGTAATATTATGATGTCTTAGATCTAAGCCAATTGTTATTGGCCACGAAAGATTAATTTAAAACTTATATTTAGCCCGAGCAATTGAATCAAAGTCTTTGAATTTCGAAAATGAAACTTTGGCTTGTAATATCTATGGAATGCGTTAATTGTTATAAACAGGATGATATATCAAATTAAGGGCTATTAAATTTACTACCTCACGTCCATTTATCATTTTTCAATAAGTCTACAAGTTTTTAAAATATTAAGATAAAACTTAAAAAAGTATAATTTTCCCTTATGAATTTTCAATTCTTCATTACTTGAGCAACCAAGTAAAAAATACGAAAAAGTGACACGACATTTATTTCAAACGTTTCAAAGTTTTCGGATGTTTATATAATCTTAAAAGGACCATGGACCTGGTCACGCAGATTTGGTCAGTTTTCAAGATTGTCCTGAATGTAGTCAAACATTTATTGTCCAAGGTTAGAAATCGGTTGATAAGTTAATAGTAGTTTCAAGCACATTAGTATTTACATACATTAACATAATACAATTAGGGTAAGAAATTCCCATTTTAAGTCCATTTATGCCGTCTTGAAATGCATAAGCGGAATGGTTTCATTAGTCCCCGAAGAAGCACATTTTTGCGGTTTCTAAATTTGCCGTTAAATGCAAGTAGGGGACGTGCAATAAGTGTTTAGATATAAATATTTTAGTTAATTCCATTATGTGAAAAAGTGAGTGTAGGTAAATACCATAATTCTTAACATATCCCGGGAAATCCTTTTGGGGACTCTCCAATTGGACGATATTGCATTGCATTCAGCTTGAACGAAAAAAGTCACCCCTTGGCACACTTTTCTGTAATCCGGTTCTTACAAGTTATTTATACAAATGAAGAGATTTTTTTTAGAAAAAAACTGGAGATCCACTTAAGTTTTTCGATATAACTTTGGTAAATATTACTCGATCAGTACGTAATAATTACCAAATTGAAGGCGAGACTTATCGTTACTGATTTATGGTAATAATATGATGAAAATCGTTCAGATTATAAACAAATTATTTTAAAATAAAAAAATTTTAAACAAATTTTTTTGTCATTTTCCTATATTTGCAATTTTTATATTGTATGCATAAACATAAGTGAACTAATTAGTGTTTCTAGAAGTTGTGCCTTTTTAGTGTTTCCATACTCATTAGCATAAACAAAATTTTCCCACGATGATGGAAAATAATGGCTTTTCTATTCGAGCTACCGAAATTGTTCCTAAATTTGCAGAAATTCGCAAACTATAGCTAATATTAAAAAAAGATTAGACTATTTGGAACCAGCGACCTAAATGCACGCGAGCAATATTAATGATGTTCTTTATATCTTGTGACTATAGGCCAGTGGAATTATCAAGAGAACAATTCAAACTTTATTGAAAAAATATAAATTTGAGATTAACGATAAGCTAAAGTTCTGCGAGAAATGATATTTGACTTTATCTTTTGCGTTAACGGATTCATTATCTAGTAATATGCACCAAACCTTTTTGCTGAACCAGAATTTTCAACAAAAATTGATCTTACTCTACTAGTGTGCTGTGGGTCACTTGGCAGTCGATGCGCGGGCTCTTACAATTAAAATAAAAGACTAATATTTTGCAGGCTTGTTGTTGATTTCATGATACAATATATTTTCGCTATTACCAAGGGATTTGAGAAAAATTTGACTTTCGACCCGCCCTAATATGTATGTATGTATTTACTTGCTATTTGTGTAGTTTCAAAAATAGTCGGAAATCCTTTTTAATAAATTGTTTCCCGTTAAGTTTGTCCTAACTCCACAAAAATATAAACTGCGCAGTGTCCACGGTCGTTCCTCGGTTAGGCTACAAAAAATGTTACGTAACATATACATAGCTCCAACAACTGGAAAAAACTGATATCGTGGGAATAGAAATATTAACCGAGTGAGACGTTCAACCAAAGGAAGTCATGAAATCTTGCAGAGAAAACATAACAAATGTCAACATCACTTAAGTATCAACTCACCTGATTTGTCATGGCCACGAATATTGAACACAAAAATAAATATGAAATCCAGCCAAAATCTTGTTGAATGTCTTGATGTGATTTAGTATTAAAGCTGTATGCTAAAAATCCCAATATGGGTATGCTAACCATGAAGTTATCGCCATTGGTTTCGATGAAATCATGTCGTGTTATAGATGTTGGATCCAGATGATGTTCACGAAAAGGCCGCAAAAAGTTCTATGGTAAAGGAAGCAAAATCAGCACATATAAACACAAAAACGAGGGCGACATCGTATCGAATTCGAGACGAACTCGAGAAAACGAATTTCTCGAATATATTTATTGAGTTGAAATTTCAAGTGGCTAACGATTCGAAACATCAACAATTTTCGAAACGCCAACGATTCGAAAAAAAATTCTCGAATCACCCACAAGTCGAAAAATAATAGGGAATTTACATGAGGCGATTTTTCAGGCGATTTTTAGTTGAATGCAACAATCGCCTAGTGTAAATGGCCTTTCAACTTATCGCTTCCAATGAAGTTGGTCGGCTGCCTACTTTCGTTCAACTTTTGGTTCAACTAATCGCCTATGAAAGTTGAATCATGTAAATTCCCTATTAGTAATACTAGTTTCGCTAATGATAGATGACTCTCCTACGAATTCGAATTCGCCGATCTATTGTCGCGAAGTATAGTCTCGATGGTTCTATCAGAAAAAACGAGCTCGTCTCGAATTCGAAGCAAACTCGTTGTTTTTATTGGCTATGTATGTATATATGTCATTAGCGCACACAAGGGGTGGGTTTTGGGGTTTAAAGCCCTCCTAAAGCTAATAACGTCAAATGCAAACTGTATCTTAAAGCTTAGAATCCAGCTCTCAAGAGAAATCACAAAAAATATTTTATTTCTATTTATTATTTCTGTTGTTTGAAAAAGCGCTTTGCTTTTGCTATAAAATTTCTTGAAGAAATAAACATACGAGCATTTTTTTAGAGCTGCAAAATAAGTCGAATTTATATAAGATAGGTTTGCTATAACAGCAGATTTGATTCGCCTCGGTACCCATGTGCCAAAATTTCTTATGAGTGGGTGAAAAAGTGAATGTTGAAATTTTCTTTCCCTCTTCTTCCTTGCGCGAATCAATGCTGAGATTTGACATTTGTGTACCGAAAGTAAAAACAAAATACACGTGAGTCTTTGTTTTTGTACTACCGCTACCACGTTATATGAATAGGGACACGAATTTCGATACAATACGATACCATATCGATACTTTTTGCATTCGATACCGATATTTTATACTCGATAGTTTTAAAACGATATTTTTTGGAATCGATTACGGTGACAGGTAATAAGGTCAATGGAAATAAGGTCAATTGACTTTATTTCCCACCCTGGTGCGAAATAAAGTCAATTGACATTATTACCTTTTCAAAAGCGAAATAAAGTCAACAAAAATTTGGAAATAA
>NW_016157805.1:81940-91734 GCF_001687245.7 Rhagoletis zephyria | reverse complement strand
GTACCTCGTCATAGTCAGGCGGTGGGACAGCTACTCCATCATCATCGACTGGGGACTCGGGTTCGTCTTCCTCACTACTTTCAGCGCTGCTACCATTCAGTAGGTTATAAAAGTGTTCCCTCCACAATTTAAGTATATTCTGGACATCGGTCACTAGGTCGCCATTGTTGTTCTTACAGGAGTTCGCCCCGGTCTTGAAACCTTCCGTAAGTCGCCTAACCCTCTGGTAGAATTTTCGGGCGTTCTTCCTGTCGGCCAGCATCTCAAGCTCTTCGCACTCACGTATTTCGGCCTCTCTCTTCTTATTGCGGCTCTTAACATCGCACTATTTTCGTGTCCTGACTTCTATTGCACACAGCGCACCGTTCAAAAGTTTTGCTACATTTCATCTTGGTTTCCTTACATTAAATATTTAAGAAAAGCCGAACGTACATATTTACTTATTACCAAACTTTAAATGTGCTTACTTGCTCTCCTCGGCGGTTTATCTCTTAACAATTTCACGTTTGTTAAGAAAATGTGTTGCTTGAAAAAATTTTGTGTACACTTTCTTTAAACAAATTCAAATTCGAAAAAAAAAATATTTTCAAATGGGCTAACAATTCATTTCAATTTGACATTATAGCCTGTTTCTTATGAGAGCAATGTCAAAATCAATCACACTTTGTTGAATACATTTTGGTTGTACTGCTGCCATTGAGTGACGAAACACAGTGAGTATTCGAATGCCTGCTATTGTCGCAAAGCAAAATATTTGCCTCTGATAAACGGAAGCAAAAGAATTAGAAAAAATGCCATGTAAATATGTATGTTTTAAAATGTTTTTTTAATAATTTATTGAAAATAACCAATAATTAGATTTATCCATAACCATTTAATAAATAAAAATCATTTGTATATTTATGTATTTCATTGTTAGTAAGAAAAGCTACATTTTTCAAATAACTAAAATTTAATTCATTCCTACATGCACACTTAATGAAAATAAAAACAGACTTCAGATAATAACATATGTGAGTATGCACATATCGCTCATTTACTTTAATACTGTCATAACTCAAAAAACCAAAAAACTCGAGAAAAAGGGCTTTAAAGTTTTAAATTTATATACATATACTCCCATAGTATAAATGGATACATATTTTGTTCTAGTGAGCTACTGGTAATCGGCACAGCCACGAAATTTTTTCACAGCACAGAAGAAGAGGTAGCGGCCATTTCTATATGCTAAAGTAGATTTTTGTTTATTTTTTTGGGGTTATGACACTCTTGAAGTAAATGAGTGTAATGTATGTACATTAGATTGTGTCAAATAGTTAAAAGGAATATTTTGTTTTTCGGTGTCATATGACAGTCTTACAGATACAACCTCTTTATTTAAATAAATAAATAAATAAATATGAAAATTTCGTTGTTGGTCATAAAAAAAATTATTTAGGCAAAATTTAAAATTGATTGGGCTACAAGGTTGTTTTTTTTTATGTGTTATTTTTAATGGTTTATTAAGCAAAGGAACGGGAAATTTTTTTTTTCATTAAAAATTTTAAGGCTATTCATCAAAATGCGTAAATGCCTCGTAACCATGTAAACCTCGTAAACTAACTTAATTTTGTATGGAAAATCGAATCATTTACGAGGTTTACACGGTTACGAGGTATTTACGCGTTTCAATGAATACCCATTTTTACTTCTGCGAGCTGCAACATCTGATGTTGGAGAAGATAATAAAAGCTGCAGAACTGAACCGCTCAGGAACAATTTACTACAAGAGCGTGCAATTGCTGGCTTATGCCGATGACATCGACATCATCGGTAACAAAAACCGCGAAGTCTGTTCTGCCTTTTCCAAGTTGGATAGGGAAGCAAAGCGCATGGGTCTGGTGGTAAACGAGGACAAGACGAAGTATCTCCTGTCATCAAACAAACAGTCAGCACATTCGCGCCTTGGCACCCACGTCACTGTTGACAGTTACAATTTCGAGAAAGTAGAGAATTTCGTTTACTTGGGAACCAGCATTAACACCGATAATAATGTCAGCATTGAAATCCAACGCAGAATCACTCTTGCCAACAAGTGCTACTTTGGACTGAGTAGGCAATTCAGGAGTAAAGTCCTCTCTCGACGTACGAAAACCACGCTCTATAAGTCACTCATCATGCCCGTGCTGGTATATGGCGCAGAAGCATGGACAATGACAACATCCGATGAGGCGGCTCTTGGGGTGTTTGAGAGAAAGATTTTGCGGAAGATTTACGGTCCTTTACGCGTTGGCGACGGCGAGTACCGCAGACGATGGAACGATGAGCTGTATGAGCTTTACAACGACATAGACATAGTGCAGCGAATTAAAATACAGCGGCTCCGCTGGCTTGGCCATGTCGTTCGAATGGACACCGACGCTCCAGCTCTGAAAGTATTCAACTCGGAACCCGCTGGTGGTAGCAGAGGAAGAGGGAGGCCCCCACTGCGATGGAAAGATCAGGTGGAGAAGGCCTTGGCTTCACTTGGCGTTTCCAATTGGCGTCAGTTGGCACAGAGGAGAAACGACTGGCGTGCTTTGCTGAGCTCGGCCAAAATCGCCTAGGCGGTTACAGCGCCAAAAAAGAAGAAGAAGGAACGAAATACATTACTTGTTTGGCACGCAATGCACCAGGTGGCCGAAGATATAAAAGCTTAAACAGACGGCAGCGATGATCCGGATTAACTCGGACTTATTGCGGATCAACTGCAGTTAATTCCCGGGTTGATCCGGATCAACGCTGCCGTCTGTTTATGCTTTAAGGCACCTATCTCATCATCAATGCGGATAGTGATCCTGTATCGTAATATATATTGAAGGTGTAGCATCAAATATTAATGCTTCGTGATACGGATCGCAAAATATCTAAAAATTTTGAAATTCGGAATATGGATCGCAATACTGTCATAAATATTGAGCGTGTAGCATTTTCAAAACGCGATTCAGTACATCCTAGGGATAAAATGATACCATGGAGGTATCGATACCTGTACTTGTAGCATCGAAAGAAAGTATCGGTACCTACTAAGTATCGCGCTAAAAGTATCGATACCTACTTATATCGATATTTGTACCTATATAAGAATTGTTTGTATAAAAAAACGCTATCACATATCTATGAATTTTTGTCAATATAACTTATGTGACTATAATTTTTGATTTTAGACGAATGCTACTTAAGATCTACACAGAATTGCAGCGGACGACGGTAAAGCGGTCGCCGGTTAACCGCTGTCAGATCTAAAACTCACAAAGGCACATGGAATGGCTTATTATTGCGGCGGCAGCGTTTTTACCGCCGACGTTTTTGGGTTGATTAAAATTTGGGTGCATTCCAAAACTTTAAAATACAAAGCATCAGTCTCTTTTATTTCTAAACCGCACTAGAAGAAAAAGTCTAACTTGCGCAACCTAGTTAAAAATTAGCATCTAACCGTGGTTGCGCACATTTGGCTTTACAATATAGTTACTAAGGTTTGGAAATAAACGACACTGATGCTTTGTATTTTGACGTTTTGGAATCCACCTTTTATTTCTATTTTTACCGCCCAGCGGGAACGGCACAATGTTGATTGAGTGTTTGTAGTAATTTTTATTATTTTCACAAGCTCGGCAATGTTTTCATTCATTTTTATTTCCAGAAAATCTACATACACGCACGTACCGAAAAAATATTTAATTTTCATGATAATTTTCAAATCGACGGATTTTACTACGGCAACTGATCAGCTGTTCACTTACCGCCGACCGCTTTACCGTCGTCAGCAGTCGTTCTGGGTAGAGCTTTAATCTTTTTAAGAAAAAATTTAAGTTATAAAACATGTTTTACTAGGATGGCCTTCTCAAAACAGGAATAAAGTACAAATTCCTACGTATTTTATTTGTTATACATAAATATTTATTTTGTACAAAAAGAAAGCGGTTGAGATCTAAAACAATTATTTTATTATTATTTCATACAAATTAATTACTTAATAAAACTTATGTATCCGTATTATAACACTGTTCAACCGCATTTTTCAGAGTAACATGGTGTATTTCTGAAAGAAGTAATCGTGTTGATCATTTTTGGAGGACAAAGTTATAGTGTAGTGTAAGCATTCATATCGCTTGCTAAGTTCATTTGTAGAAAATTTACAGGGGAGGAAAAAAACTTTTCAAAACATTTCCTTCAAGAATTTTGCGGAAGGTTCCGTTGCAAATTAAAAGATTTAGAATTTCCATAAAACGTGGACTTATCAACTTTTCACTTCAAGCTAGAGATATGTTAATGAGATGATAATAGATATTTCTTTGTAGGACTTTCTTTTTATTGACAACCGCCAAAAATGTTTAGCTACTCACAATAATATTTAGATTGAAAAATAAAAGTCCCGGAATAAAATTGTCACTGTATCGGTACCAAAACTACTTGGTATCGGACAAAAAGTATCGAGTATGCACTTGTATTTACTAGTATCGTTTTGTCCCTGGTACATCCGGTACTCTCATAATGCCAACATCGAAAACTCTCGGCGCTTAAAATCTTTCAAGACAAATTGAAAATATTTAAATTAACATTGGAAATGTTAAAAGAATTATGGAATGCATTATCTATAAGTTATTCGTACAAAATAAAAATATTTTCTTGCGCTATATGTATTAAGTGTGCTGCCCAAAAATTATGCAAATACTGACGCGATAAATATTGAACGCGATCAATATTTTGAGATCCATCAATATGGATCACGATCCAAATATCGTATTGATTGTGTAACAGGTAGAGTCCGACCGATTAATCGGCATCGGCTAGTATCGGCCAAAAGAATCGGCATCGGCCGTTTTTTGCCGATTCATTTTATTTTTTCCGCAGTTTTAATAAATGCTTATCAAAATTTGAAACTGTTTAATCAGATTTTTTAGAATTTTTTTGAGTACGCAGTTTTTTAAATTTTAGTTTAATAAAGTGCAAGTTTGAAGTAGCTAGGTAAGTAAGTGTTGGTTTTTGACAATCTTTTGTTCACGCATTTTCTTCAAAACAAAGTATGTTCGTAAATTTGTTTGTATGGAGAAAATCCGCAACACCTTCCACAAAAAAATTTCCAAAAATCAATAGTACGTTCTAGTTACTTAAAATTTGCACTTCATTAAAATAAAACTTAATGGGCTACAAAACTGCATGCTCGGAATATTTAAAGAAAAGGTTTGAAATTTTTACTAACATGGTTTTTGTTAGATAACGAGCTATACTTTCATAACAAAATAAGAAACATTAATTAAACGAAAGGGAAATACCCAAAGAATGCTAAAATGTCGTTACTGTAAGTATTGTTACGATTATCCTTTAATTAATGGCTGAATTCCCAAATCCTTCGGGTTCTTTTCACTGGATTGTTAAATTGTTTACGTTACAAAAATATTATTTGTTTTTGTTATTTTTTTGGCCTTTATAACAATTATATTCAACAATTTATATTGAGCTCGAGACCGTTTTAAATGAAAATGTTATAAGGCCAAAAAAATAACAAAAACAAATAACTTAAGGACGAGCACACCTAAAAGTTAAACATTCTAAAAATGGAATTATTAGCAAANCAACAAAAACCAACAACCACATGATCAAGTGTAAATCGTAGCGGAATAGCTGCGCTTGACTGTGTTGGCTTAGCAAATGAAAAAGTGGGAAAAAAGCAACGATAATTTACAAGCCTAACTTAGCACAGTGCGTAGGAAACTGACTGAGCCAGTGGGATCGTCGGTACGAATCCTACTGAAAGAAGTCTGATGAGGAAATGTGGTGATTTCCGAAATAGCTATCACTTCTACCATTTTTTCAAATTATTGTTGCTTTTCCACAATAAATTTTCATTTAAAAAATGGCCTCGAGCTCATTATAAAATTGTTGAATATAATTGTTAAAAGGCCAAAAAATAACAAAAAACAAATAACTTAAGGACGAGCACACCTAAAAGTTAAGCATTCTAAAAATAGAATTATTAGCACAAACCAACAAAACCAACAACCACATGATCAAGTGAATTGCAGCGGAATAGCTGCGCTTGATTGTGTTGGCATAACAAAAATGAAAATAGTGGAAATAAGCAAACGATAATTTACAAGGCGTCTTAGCACGGTGCATAGGCAACTGGCTGAGTCAGTGGGATCGTCGGTTCGAATCCTACTGAAAGAAGTCTGATGAGGAAATGTGGTGATTTCCGAAATAGCTATCACTTCTACCATTTTTTCAAATTATTGTTGCTTTTCCACAATAAGTTTTTCATTAAAAACGGCCCCGAGTCCAATAAAAATTGTTGAATATAATTGTTATATGGCCATAAAATAACAAAAATCAATGACTTTTATTTTATGTGAATATACAGTGATCCAAATATGAACTGGGACGCGGCATTTCAGCTTATTATTTTTTAAGAAAGTATAGCTGAATACTTAAAAACACCATTTAAATCCAAATTTTATATTTTATGCAAAAATTATGAAAATTCTGCATTTTTATGCCCGAGCGCTCTTGTGCACAAGGGTATTATAACTTTGTTCACATAACGGTTGTTTGTAACAGGCAAAACGAATCGAGATAGATATAGACAAATGTATACATAAATGATCAGAATGAAAAGAGAAATCGCTTAAGTTGTGACTGTCTGTCCGTCCGTCCGGTGTACTTCTTTCGGGCGTAGGACGGATGGTATGTATTTAAAATGGGCAAAATCGGACAATAACCACGAAGATAATTCACTCAAAATTTATATTTAAATACATTAATTTTTAGGCGAAAAATAAGAATATTATAAATTTTTGGAAAATGGGCGTAACCGCTGCACCAATTTCTTCCAAACTTGGCACGGCTGTTGACCTTGATACAGCATACCAAATGGCCGAAAATTTTTAAAATCGGACAATAACCACGTCCACATCCCATATAACGGTAATGAAGAGAAATACGAAATCTTCGATAAATCAGTAAGTATTAAAGCTAATTTATTCAAAATTGATGCTTGCAAGAATTCTTTACCAAGAAATACGTTTGTGATAAAATTTTGGAAAATGGGCGTGGCGCCGCCCACCTATGATCACATATATGTATCTCGTTAACCGTTCTACCAATTTGTACCAAACCCGGTATGGTTATTGTGCTTACCACATAAAAGCAAAACGTTGAAAATTATTGAAATGGGACTAAAATTACGGCCGCTTTTCATAAAACGGCAAATTTGAGAAATGCTTGAAACTTCAGTATTTCGAAATTTAAGAACGCTAATTTACTCAATATTTATACACCCCGGCTTACCATGTAGCGGTAGCTTTCCGTAAGGTGAAAAAGATATATTTAATACTTGCGCCGGGTATTTAATGTTCAGCTCCGCCCGAACTTACACACCTATTCTGCAATTCTTTCGTATTCGGATTTTGCTACGAATCGTAGAAATAGTATGCTGCAATCCGAATCGTATTTTCGAATTTTCGAAATTCGTAACAATGGCATGCCTAAAAACGAACGAGTAAGCTCTTTTGCGTAATTTTGTACGAAAACAATTCTGTGTCGGAGGCGAAATAAAAGATGTAAATCGATGTGTGTTTGCAAGAAATATTGGTGGTGTTCATTTAAACAGATAAATTTGCCTTTCGCATATACGTATATTTTTATCCACTGCTTTATATAAACGAGCAAAAAAGAATATTTGTTGTCCCTTATGGGGAAACTTGGGTCCGGTTTAGTTAATGTACAACGATTTTCGGTAGTTGTGTCCAAACGCATAACCCGAATCCAAAATCAAAGGATTCACATTTTATTTAAGATAAATGTTTCAAAGTTCCTACCGCTAGCTTATTAATAAACTCGGTTTGCACTATGCACTTTTTTGTAAATTTCGACGTGGGTTCTGCGCAAAAATACTGTGGACGGCGTAGCCGGAGTGATATGCACAAGAAATGTTGTATACCTTTGACACGCGGAAGCCCCTCTTCACCGCAACACAGAAAGGAGAATTCTACTTAGTAAGGGTTATAATCCCTAAGCGCGGCCGAAGGCAGAAGCAAGCGCAACAGGTGGTGGACCTAACAAAGTGCATGTTTTCAATGGCTTGGAAGAAGCTGTTATTGCATTAACTGGATTGAGAACCAGATCTTCAGGCATAGGAGGAGTTCTGGCTTGTGGTTCAAAAATTCAACCAGAAGCTGACATAGATGCGCCCATGGTTACTATGCCCGACAGCTCCGCATACATTTGTGAATCAATTGCCATAGCGCCCGCTTACTCTGCTGCTATAATTGCAAATACATCAGAACCCATAATTTTCCTCGTAATATGTAAAATTAACCAATTTTACAATAAACAAGCACATGATGAGTGTTTTTTTAATTCCTTTCCACTTTGTTTTCCTTCATTCAGCTATCTTAGAAAAACAACTGATAGCTGGCAATGCTGCACATATTTCCGCAAGGGTTGCAGCATGTGGATTTTTTGTTTTTCGTAGCGTAGCTACGAATTACGAATTACGAAAATTCGGGTTCTATAATAAGGGGGTTAGACTTTCTTACTTATTTTAATTTAAAGTTTTAGTATAGTAAAGTGCAAATTTAAGGTAGCTGGCCCTTACCGTTGATTATTGACCATTTTTTGTTGACGGTATATAAAAAAATTATAGAAAAAATTCGTAACACCGTTTTAAAAAACAAGTAAGAGCAGCGCTGTCTTCGGCTATGCTGAAGGCTTCATACATTTCATGAACATCTGAAAACTTTACTTTAACAGATTACTGCATTTGAAAAAATTTATATATTCACAGCACACATAGATAGAGGAGTTACATACATATATAAAAAATCGTATTTAACAATCAGAGGTATGGGAGATATACCTTATATATCACCAAGAATGATAGAACACAAGATTGCGCCTATCAAAGAGGATTTTTGAGAATAAATGAGAGAAATGCCAAAACGTGAGCAAGAATGGAAGAAGAAGAAAAAATGTTGCAAGGAAAACGTAAACAAGTTGCACAAGTGTGACGTCATAAAAACAACGATTCTGTCAAATTCAATGAGAGAGGAATAGCGGTACCGTGATTGGCGCAACCTCTATTTCTCTCAATCGTGATATAGCACCAATCTAAGTGATTTTCAAATTTCGAAATTTCAAAAGCTATCGCAATCTGGGAGATTCTAGAAATTTTGGTAAAATGAGAATATTTTGAAATGTACAAAATTATTGAGATTTTAGAAATTTTTATATTTTCCAAAATTTAGAGAATTTTATTTATTCTGAAATCCATCCTAAAATGTAAAGATGTCATCATAAATTGACGAAAAAACCTTTTTTTATGGTACTTGTGTATAAAACCGCGGAATAGCTGCGCTTGATTGTGTTGGCTTAACAAATTGAAAAAGTGGGAAAAAAGCAACGATAATTTACAAGGCGAACTTAGCACAGTGCGTAGGCAACTGGCTTAGTCAGTGGGATCGTCGGTTCGAATCCTACTGAAAGAAGTTTGATGAGGAAATGTGGCGATTTACGAAATAGCTATCACTTCTACCATTTTTTCAAATTATTGTTGCTTTTCCACCATAAGTTTTTCATTAAAAACGGCCTCATGCTCAATAAAAATTGTTGAATATAATGTGTATAAAACCTTGAAAATTCTTGGAATTCTAAAATATAACATTTTTGAAAAATTCAAAAAATTTTCCACTTTTTTGAACATTTATTTTGAGCTTTGCCTCTTCAGTACATACTAACGGGTGATTTTTTAAGAGCTTGATAACTTTTTTTTTTAAAAA
>NW_016157805.1:80023-81840 GCF_001687245.7 Rhagoletis zephyria | reverse complement strand
GGCTCCGCCCGAACTTAGACTTTCTTACTTGTTGTTTTTGGTTTTTATTCATTTAGAAAAAGCATCTGTGAAGTGAAGAACAAAAACGTTTACAAACGAAAAAATATAACAACAATGCCATTGTTAATATGTTGGAGTAGTTTTGTGCTACTCTGATGTAATGCAGAGAAGGAGTATATGGTCCTGCCCTGGGACATCGCAATGTTAATCGGACCATAATTTTTATATGAATTGTGGTTAATTTTGGAGTACTCCTTCGTCCTTAAGGCGTACTCTTTACACGCATGCATGGAGTAGTCGCGATTTTTGCAGGGTATGAGACAGCCGTTTGTGCTCCAAACTGATTGCTCATTCAACCCTTAAGGTGCCCACACTCACCGACGTGTACGTATACCGTGTCTATTTGACGTAGCAACATATACAATTTACTATTGATAGAGAGAGAGAGAAGCACGCGTAGAAGCTCAAACAGTCAACGACGTAGCGTAGACGTAGGTTGACGCAGACACGATCTACTTTATAGGATTCGCGTGTTAACGAAAACTCACCACCGCATGGCGGTGACGTTGCCGTTGCTTCTCTCTCTCTCTATCAACAGAGACTTTGATATGCTGCTACGTACGTCAACCTACGTTTACGCTACGTCGTTGACTAACTGCGCTTTAACCGTCGCACGTACACGGTGGTGAGTTTTCATTTACATGGCGCTCTCATAAGTTTGATCGTGTCAGCTGACACGTTAACGTACGTAGTGTGGCCTGACACGATCAAACTTATGAGAGCGCCAGGTATATGAAAGCTCACCACAACAGTAATCAACAGTAAATTTTATATGTTGCTACGTCAAACAGACGCGGCATACGTACACGTCGGTGAGTGTGGGCACCTTTAGCAAGATGAATGAATGAGTGAGTGCAGAGAATAGTAAGACCTGCTTTCTTGGTACAAAAATAAAGAGACACATGTTGTGAAAAGAGATACAAGACAGTTGTACTCAAGGTGTATTAAACAAGGTGTGATTGACAACTCAGTGCGGCTCTCTTTTAAGGTACTATATTGTCAAAAGGTATAAACAAACGAATTAACCCTTAGTGATGCATGTATCTTGTCAGCACTGATACCCAAGCCTTTGATTTTGATTATAGTTTTGTTTTACTTACATTACCTGGAATATATATATTTTGTCAATAAAATAAAACAAATTGTTTATAAAACCGTGTAGCAATTTTCTTGCCTTTAATTGTCCAACTTTTATGCTTTTGTGCGTTTATTTTCATATTTAAATTTTTTATCCTAAACATTACTCGACACTTATAAAAGTATGATTTTACATTTTTTCCAATTTGATATGAGAGCTTAACTCTAACAATTTTGAAATTAAATTTTTTTTTATGCGAAATAGTTTGGGTATAAACGAGCTTGTTTGAAAGTGCTTGACTCGGACGAACAGCAAATGAAATCACTTTCCTTGAAGTGGTTTTCACAAACGCGAGATGAATCACGTAGTACAACACAACTTCGCTGCCGTTTTAACTCGCAACTTCTTCTTCTTCTTCTTAATTGGCGCTGTAACCGCCTAAGCGATTTTGGCCGAGTCCAAAACAGCACGCCAGTCATTTCTCTTCTGTGCTAACTGACGCCAATTGAAAATGCCAAGTGAAGCCAAGTCCTTCTCCACCTGGTCTTTCCAACGCAGAGGAGGCCTTCCTCTTCCTCTGTTACCAGCATCGCGGCCCGCGTTGAATATTTTCAGAGCAGGAGCGTTTCTGTCCATCCGAACGACATGGCCAAGCCAGCGGAGCCGCTGAATTTTAATT
>NW_016157805.1:66187-77440 GCF_001687245.7 Rhagoletis zephyria | reverse complement strand
AGCGTAAGATGTGACCCTTTTACCATGTATCAATTGGGGGACTCCATTGGAGGAGTCTTGCTCTAGCTGCCGTAGCAATGAGCTGGGATTTCTTCAGGGATGCATTCATGCAGAGCCCTGTGTGGCTTGCAAGCCGTACCAAAAATTACTCCAGGGGTGGAGAGTAGGTGATGCTTAAAGCAACGTGTGATAGCCAAGCTGGGTTAGCATTGACAATCGCTGAAAATGCCATCATTAACATTGCCTTATTGATCCCTCCTAGGAACGGACATTGATTCAGTTCCATGGAAATTGGATGCCAGAAAATTTGCCTTCTTATCCATCCACTTGTAGAAACTTATACCACTAGAAGATAGCCTGAAATCGGTAGGTCCTAGTCTTCATCCTTGCCTTGGTAGATAGAACATTTTTTTTATATAGCCATATTGGTCAGCCAAGCACCAAACTTTATATCCTCTCTTTATTGGCTTTATTGGGCAATACTACTTCATTACGTTTTGTCCTTTAAATAGTATCATCGATTCGTCAACGGAAAGCTATCGAGTGCCGTTATAAACTTGTTTAAATTTCTTATTCAAACCATCGATCATTGGTCGAAGTTTGTAAAGTCGATCCTTATTTTCGTTAGGAATCATTGAATTATCGTTAGCATGCAAGTTACCCAAAATCTCATCAAATCTATTACGAGTCATAGTTTTGCTAAGAATTGGCAAATAAAAATCTTCACCCGTGCTCCAGTAATCTTTCCAACTGGGAAGTTTGTGATACCCCATGAAAACGTTGATTCCAATAAAAGCATGCAACTCACCTTTCTTCAAGTTTAAAACTGTATGCTTTTGGGATGCATACAAGTTCGGTTGGAATATTATATTTTCGGTGTTGTCCGCAATAAGCGCCAAAAAATATTCTGTAGGTGTTGTATACGATTCGAAAAATCCTGTTACAGGTCCTTCTGTTAACAAGAAATCAGAAATACTTGTTTCGTGCTTTTTTAGCTTCCAGTGGCGATTCGGTTCAATACTACTACGTAAACGATTGCCTCCGGTATTCGAATGAACTTGTTCTAAATTATCAGCTTGAACACGATTTGCGCTTTCTTTAAAACGACTGTCTTCAAGTTACTTAGGCTCGACATTTTCGTCTTCTAATATTTCTTGTAAGTAACGTTCCATTACACTGTCGTCATCAGGACATATAATGTCTTCGCAATCGCTTTCACTCTCAATATCTGTATTTTCCCCATTATCAATTGGAATTTGTTCCAAAATTTCCAAAATTTCATCTCTATTTAGACGTTTGGATTGCAATCCTGCCATGGCGCTATCATGTGAATAAGAATAGCAGGGTTGAGGAAGTGTTTGAGTTAGAGGTACCCGCGGCCCAAAGGTACTTACCAGTCCGTTGAATATATTTTCAATTAAACACAAAATAATGCAAATACTTGGTTTAGTACTGTTTGCGAGATAAATAAAATAGTTATTTGGGAGGTATATAGCACTTAAATGGTCGAAATTAATAAAATATTCTAAATTTTGGCCATTCCAAAATAACGCAACGATCATGAGCAGCGAATGCTTAACACTGATTCCAAATAACCGTTTATTTAAGCGCTCGGAGTTGTCAAACAATAATATTTGATTTATTTCGATGTAATATAGTGTACTTTAAAGTACCGATGGTTAAAAAGCTCACATATATTTTTACTAAAGATGTTCCAAGCCAATAAATTAATTGGTACTTCTAAGTACGTTCGGTCCACAAGGGGTTAAGTCAGAAAGCCAATTTTCATTCTTCGATTGCGGGTAATGTTCCGATCTCAATTTGAGTATGTGTATATAAAAAGAATAAAACAAAAAAACAACACAATGGAAAAGAATGCCCAGCAAAGAAATGTGTATTTTAGAAAGTAAAAAGAGCCAACATGTTCTAAGCAAATAGAAAGGTAAAAGAGCGGCACTCTGCTAAGCAAAGAGCCGCATTTGGCTCAAAGAGCCACGTTTGCCCACCGTTGGTATATAGATGTTTAATTAGATAATTGTTTAACAAATTTTACGGTAGTAGGAGCTTGCAAAATTCGGAAAATCTCTACACGTATATACAATGTAAATAATAATGCTGAATATGTCGCATGTGTTCCTTTTGTTTACATGCATAAATTTGATGCATGATTTGATTTGAATTTATTCGGCAATGTCTTCAAATATCACTTTCAAACATGTATAAGAGACATGATATAAACTGGCACTTGCATGATGTGTTACATGCCGCTATGTTTTGTAGTTCAGCCCTTTAGCATCTATATATAATTGCCCAGTCACATGACTTAGTTAAGCCGATCTGTAGCAGCCACAGAACTGAGCTATATATCAAACTAAAGTGCGAGCTGCAGTTGCAGTTGACCGTGTCTGTCAAAAAAGTAAAAAGCGGCAGAAAAGTCGATAGTGAGTAATATTATCTATTGAAAAATATTAACCATATTTCCGTGGATTCGAGATTCGGAAAAGTTATTAGGTATTATTCATAGTTTTGAAATATGTTCCACGAAAGCAAAAAATAAAAATAGCTGAGATCCCTTTCTTTTTTAAACACCTAGGATATCACTGACCATTAAAAAGGACCCTGAATGACCGCAAACCTCAAAGCTTTACACATTTTTGTATGTGGTTGAATTTTTGTACTCAAAGGTTTAACCCTAAAGGTATAATCTACGTTTGCGGGGCGTATACGGAATGGGTCTTTTTTTTAATTTTAACACAAAATTTACTTTTTATTTTGTTGTTTTAAATAAAAGTGGTTATAGTTTTTATTAATAAAACTATGTTTTATTATTAGTCAAACTCACAACTTCAATATTCTTTAAAAAATAAGGCAGGTATAAGTATATTTTAGATCACAGGTTATCTTTTAAGTACATAAGCCTCTACGGCGTATGGTAAGGCTTTACGTTACTCCCAAATAGATAAGGCTTCTGGGGTTAAAAAAACTTTAGTTTGAAAGTGTGATATTAAATGCGCCAATTTTCAATGATTATTGCGTTTCAGATTAAGACTAATACCAGATATTGTGAAAGGTTGGACTCAATGGCGTAGCCAGGGGGGGATAGATCCTCCCCCCTTCGTCAGTGAAATGAAACTTTTTTTTTTTAATTAATAACACAATACTATTTTACCCTTCCGATTTATAATTTTTTTATTTCAGACTGATGACAAATTATCTTTTAATGAATATATAAAATTATCGGTTGCTGGATTATGTTGGGAAATAATCTATGATCTATACAAAAACTGTACTTGTCGACTGTAAATCGTAGCGACTTTTTAATTTGCTCATATGCATGCATACAAGACCAATGATTTGATGGTATTCACGGGAAAGCTTAATTAGGTACATTTACATATTTTACACTTTTAACATAAATGTCAAGGCAGATNCACATATACATATTTTACATTTTTAACATAAATGTCAAGGCAGATATTTTAAGATACACTTCTTAACAAACACATTTTTTTAAGTTATTATAACTGGATAAAGGAGACATCTTCTTTGAATTCAGTACTAAAACATTTGCAGTTTACACTTTAACAAAACCCGTATAAATCCAAAGTTTAATCTTTGCGCAACATTAAAAAAATTAACAAACTTTCGTAAAGATTTTTAATTAGATTTCCTAGAAATACATATTTTGAGTATGCAGTTTTGTAGCCCGATCAANTGGATAAAAGAGACATCTTCTTTGAATAATTCAGTACTAAAACTTGACATTTCAAGTGCTTATCAAAACTTTATACATGTTAACTAGATTCGCCATTTATCTTAAAATTATATAATTTTAATTATNTAAAAAACTGCAAAATATTAAGAGATAAAATTTAAATAGCCAGTTCGAAATTTTTACGAAAGATTGTCGATTTTTTTTAATGTTGTTCATAGATTAAACTTATTTTCATTTAGTGTTTGTTAAATAATTCAAATTAAAATATAATAAAATAAATAGTCAAATCTAGTCAATATGTGAGTTTCGTAAAGTTATGATATTTAAGAACANCTTTACTAATTGGCTCAAAAGCTACATTTTCAAATTTTTCTAAAAGATCTGATTAGAAATTGTGATCAGATGAAAGAGTCTCCGAGCCAATAATTTTGTACGGCACAGCACTTATAAGTAATCTAGGTTCCACGAAAGAAAAAAAATTAAATANGGCGAAGACAAAAAGAGAATAAAAATATTTCCCGCAGTGAATTTTCAGATTATTAAAACGGTATAGTAATTTAATTTCTTAAATTTAAATAAAGCATGAAGACCCCATAGAATAAACGAGTAGATAAAAAATATATAACGGTAAAACTGGCACATACATAAATATATGAAAGAATGCACTCAGGCGACGCCCCTAGTCATTGTGTGGCACAGATTTAAGTTATCGAGAAAATTTGTTTTTATAACTTTTGATTTTGAAATTTTAGCAAAAGTCATTATAAATAATTTATGAGATTGAATACGAAAGGCGTGGGGCGCATGTAATAGACTGAATTGATATGAAAAGTAATATATGTATGTATGTATTTATATTGGTATATGAATAATGTCTGCTTAAAATCGATCTCAAATTTCTACTTTCGCTGTAGAAGTTTTAGGTCTATGTTATGTAGTTTGACTATTGTCAATTAAATCTAATGCTCGTATTGCATGCGCTCCACGTTTTTCATTTTCAATCTCATAAATTCTTTATAATATGGCAATTCATGAAAACGCGTAAATGCCTCGTAATCATGTAAACCTCGTAAACTTACTTAATTTTGTATGGAAAATCGGTTTGTTTACGAGGTTTACGCGGTTACGAGGCATTTACGAGTTTCCATGAATACCCGTAATGAGTTTTGCTAAAATTTCAAAATCAAAAGTTATCAAAACAAATTCTATGGGACTGAGAAATATTATTTTCTACTTTTTCCTCTATTTATAAAAGCGTGGTATATTAAAAAGTTTTTTTTTTTTAATTCTATTTATTTGTTTTCACTCTCCTAAGCATGCTCACATATCGGGCATACGACTTTTTAAACTGTTGTCGAAAATTAGTCAGTAAGCCACAATACTATTAAAATTCGTTAAAAATCAAAGGCGCAATAACATTTTTAATTCGAAATTTGAGTCAAAATGACACAAACAACGGATGCGTGCTAAAAATAGTTTTTCCTATTCGATTTTAAATCATCAACATCACTGAAGCGAGCTTTTAGGCGCCTGTTACTAGAGTCATTTGTACAATTTGTACATTTTTGCAGTTACAGAGTGGTGTTATCTGGAAACTCTGGAAATTTCTAGACAACTCCACTATGTGACTGCAGAAATGTACAAATCGTGTGATCCCTGCGTAATAGCTATAATACCAATGTACGCCCCAATCACCAGTGCTCTAACTTTGACAGTTTTAAAGAACTATTTATCTTGTTTGCCAATAAAGCCCTGAACAAGGCAAATTAAAAAAAATTATGGAAAATAAATATGTATTTTCAATTTATTGTGAATGAAATTTTTACTTTAAGTGCTTGATTTTTTTTTTATACATATTTTAAAATTTTAGATATATGTATATTTAATTAATTTTGAGTATCTCGTGGCACTAAAAATTAAAATATATCTTTGTGTTAATTATAAACTTGTAATAAAATATGAAAAGTACATAAAACAATTAAAAAAGAAAAACATATGCGAGAAGTACAGTATTCCCCGCTTAATTGCACTCAAAAATTGTATAATTTTTGGTTCAATTAACCGGGGAATAATCTAGCCGACACATGCACAGTTCGTTCAATTACAGAAATTCCGCTAAATTGGACAGTTGGTGACAATTAAGCGGGGAATACTGTATTTTTGGATATTTTGTTTGTTTTTAGTGCATATTTTTTATTTTTAGTGCACATTATATGCGCATAATTTCGATTTTTTAGTGCATAAAAATCCGGGCCCTAATTATCATACATACACATAAATAAATTTCTTTAACATAAAAGTAACCAACGATACACCACAATAATGTTGACAAATAAATAGTTTAGGATGAGCCTGCCTGAAACTATACAATAAAGCAAATTAATGTATAGAATTAACAAGTAATTTTGAATCAAAAAACAAAACCGACTTCAATTCTCATATAAAAATTTAAGATTATCATTAATCTCTTCATGATCCAATGATCGGATTTAAACCAAATTAGAATGGGACCACCTGTGATGTAACACCTTTCCTTTAAAAAAGAATTAAAGAAATCGGTGAACGTGGCGCAAAGTTATGCGGTAACATACATTAAAAAAAAATATTCCGACGAATTAATAACCTTCCTCCTTTTTGTGAAGTCGGTTAAATACAACAACCACGCTTTCAAGGTTAAATAGCGGCAAAACAGCTGCACTTGATAGTAGTAGGTTGAATAGGTAAATTAATTAGGACAGCAACTATAACTTCTACCGCTGAGACTTTGTTGCTTTTTACATTTTTCCTAAACAAACATATAGGCCGTTCACAGTTCGCTCCAAATATTGTCTCAAAATGTAGACGTCTACATTTTAAGACTTTTCTAACCGTAAAATCTGTGGTGTTGTTGTTTCCCATCCAAAATTGAAAAACGACGCCGTCTACATTTTGTCACACTCAAAGGTATATTTGGCTGACTTCCAAAACGTATAAATACAATGTCTGGAAACTGTTTTACTGCGGTGTTCAAACTGTTTAATTTCTTAAATAAATATTTAGGGAGCTTGAAACGACAACCAACAATATATATACTTTTAGGCGTTTAAAGTTTACGACATACAACAATACGACACTTACAACACCGTTGGGAATACCCAAATTGCAACCATATACATTGCATATTTTAAGTATTCAATATATCAATTAACAATTTTTCTGAATTTTCCACTTTTAAAACACCAATGGTAATCAATAACAAACGAAGTATCAGCTTAGTTTCTGATGCGCCTATTGCTCTAGCGATGCGTTTCGATAACTTTTCGGATGCGTTTTTGAAAAGTATGCTTTGTCAATATACCTTTACTTGAAAGTAGTATCGTAAGAAAGTATCGATACACGAACAATATCGGATCTCGTATCGATACTTTTGGCTATGAAGGTATTTCGTATGAGCTGGATTAAATTAATTTTTTTAAGTAATAAATTAATCATCATCGGTGAATTCTAAACTCCGAATAATAAAAGTTTATAAGTTGACAAAATTCCAGGTGTATATCTCCTATAGTAAAAATTAACGGATTTTATATGGTGAGTTCTTAGAAAGCTTAAATTTCGATACGAAATTTCTGGGCTGGGCTACGTTGATCATTCCAGTTTTTTCTTTATCAACCACGCTTTGCACCCTCTGCACTGCACTCTTTTCTCATTTTCTTCTGTTTTAAATAACAGAGCTAGTCTCCACCACCTTTAATATTGTCCGATAATGTTTTCAACGCGAAGAACAATAGTTACTCTGTACGTCCATGTTGGGCCATATATACGCCGCACAAAATCAAACGATAAGAGATAGCGAAATAACTGTAACGATGTTTAGAAGCTTTTGAGATGGGATATTCAGGAAAAATAATCTCGGATGGCAGAATAATTACCTTGGCATATATAATGACTTTCAAATATAGATGGTTTAAATATTTTAATTTTTTTGGCCTGAAACCAGTACGCAATGAAGTTTTAAAAAAGTTGTAACCCCATATTTCTTTGGATCTTTATTCTTTTGACTTAAGAACAGCGTGCAATTAACTTAAAAATATAACTTGGAATGGATTTTTTGGTATTTTGCCACCACGAAAATGGATTCCGTGGTGCAAGAATAAAAAAAAAATATATCTGTTAAAAAGGTTCATTTCATTCTGGTTTCAGGAAAAAATTTACTTCTTCAATATTTGAAGGTCGCTGACGTTTAAAAAGCCATAAAGCACTGGGCGATTTATAGTAGTGGCGAAAAAAATCCGAAAGGAAATTCGCCTTGGTATCGGGTTTCGAGTATTTTTTTTTTTCGATACCTACTCAGTACTTGGTTCAAAAGTATCGATGCCAAAATCACTTGGTATCGACCGAAAAGTATCGAGTATGTACTTGTATTTACTCGTATTTAATGGAACATTATACTAGGTTCTTTCCCTAACAATCCGGACCGGATCCGGTAATTAGAGAATAAACGAAATGTTTGCTCTCAAAAATGGAACATAATCCAGAGGTATGGGAACACAAAAAACCACATTTAAATGCAAACTCTTGGAAATTGAATTCAGGTTTCTCAAATTAGATTTTAAGTATATAAACATTGAAAATATATCAACAGGTCATTCAATATTCCTTAAAAGCACCAAATAAATGCAGGCAACATGTAAACAGAAACAGCTGATATGTACTTTGACACTTTATCCATTTTTACCAGGACAAAAAGTCCGGGCTGTTTCGGGCAGGAAGAAGAAGACACTTACGATCCAATACATTCCAATTTTCGCTCCCTATTACCCATTTTGTTGAGTACGGGAATGATTTCTGGGCTGTTTTTTGGCAACCGCGGGATCCCGCGTTGCGTACGGGAAAGAACCTACTTTGTACGTATGCAAAGCCATTGACATTCTGGAAGTCAGCCCTTTTTACGCGTCTACATTTTGCAACCTCGCATCAGGGTTGCATTATGGCAATACCAATAAATTTTTTTAAATATATTGGAGACGTTTTCCGTATTTGAACAAATATTAGTAATTGGTAAATAAGTTAAACAATTAGAATTATACTGAACCCAAATCGAAAGGCGGCATATAAAAAATAGACGCAAAGAAGAAATGTCTGGCAACATAAGCAAAGTTTTGCGATGATTTTGCGACGACTGTTAGAAAGGAATGCTCACAGTTTGATGATAAATATCTCTCATGTAAAAGTCTACATTTAGAGCAGGGTTGTTGCGAATATTCGCATTCGCATTCGCAACCGCGGAGCTTCCGCATTAATTTTAACATTCGCTTTCGCATTCGCAATAATCAATGCGGAGCTTTTGCGAATGCGAATACTTTGCAAGTGGACCGATAAAACGTATATATGGCAAAAAAATTACATATTGTAGCTAATATTTTTGCCTGTGGTCGTAGGAGTATTTGTATAACAAAACTGGTCAAATGTCATATCTATCAACTTCGATAAAAGTGTCTTTAAAATATTATTTCTTAAGCTATATAACCGAGATATCAATGGGCAGCCATAAAAGTTCCCACTTCTACTTTTGACCTTTGACGTACGTCAAAGAGAACATAGTTCTTTTAATAATATATTTTTTCTGTGCTTTAAATACCTGCTTTGGCTATATGACTTTTTTGGACCAATCTTAAAAAAAAAAAACTACTAGACACAAAAGAAGAAAGTGTGCACTGTAATTCTTCACAAAATTTTCGTGATTGGCTTTTGATGTTATAAGCGGCATATACGGTGCGTTTGACTCGTGACTCGGTTTGGATGTGTTTGTGAAAATAAATATGTGTTAGTTACTCCAACATNCTGTGCTTTAAATACCTGCTTTGGCTATATGACTTTTTTGGACCAATCTTAAAAAAAAAAAACTACTAGACACAAAAGAAGAAAGTGTGCACTGTAATTCTTCACAAAATTTTCGTGATTGGCTTTTGATGTTATAAGCGGCATATACGGTGCGTTTGACTCGTGACTCGGTTTGGATGTGTTTGTGAAAATAAATATGTGTTAGTTACTCCAACATGACTCCCGAATTGACTCTGAATGATGATTCAACTGTGTGTAGTCGAAGGCGAGTCGACACGTACACAAATAACTCGCGAGTCAGACGTACACTCTAAAAAAAAATTGTGTAGATTTCCTACCTAAAAGGTAGGTTACTGATTTCCTATCTTATTATTCGCGAAATTACATGCTCGACTATTCAACGAATAGTTTGTTTAAATTTCGGACTTTTTAGAGTGTAATATAGCTGCTGTGGTGTGCGTAAATTTACTACGAAAGAGTGTACAAGCTACAAAATACACATATGCTGTTTGATTTCACCCGTAGAATTGTGTAAAGCCGCTAACAAATTGGATTTTTACACACGAAAATGTATAAACGAGAAAAATACATATTCATCGTGTAAATTTACCAAAATGTTTTAAAAATAAACAAAAATATACTCGATTTATAGTCGCATTTTTAAACAGATTTTTTAGAGTGTACCGCGTATGCCACCTATTACATATATTCGTTTGAATAATTTCAAATGAGGCTCTTTGGGGAATTTATTTTTAGCAAAAATTTTAAAAACAGTAGATTTGCTTACTTTTTGGATAATATTTTTTTCATAGGGATATACATTGGATCCTTGGCTAAAAACTTCGGTGGTAAAACTGTCCCTTCTGTGCTATTTAAAGTCAATGAGTAATCTCCCTCAATAGGGATTTCCAGTAGAAATGATCAACGTCTACCTATTATGAGAATCTATGCCCAAATAATTAAAAAGCTATAGGTCTAACCTTTAATTAGATAAGAATTATGTAACTATCTGTTATTAAAACGCTTATAAAAAACGGGGTGCTTAAAAAAAATAACAATATTCTGATCCGATTCGGCTGGCAGCGACTTTGAAAACTGTTTATTTTCCATATCCACCTATTAAGCTCGCTATAAGCACAAATTTTTCAAAGCAGTCGCAGAAGAAAGCATTAAAAATTAATTACAAAAACTAAAATTGAAAAGTGCTTATAAAGTTACAGGTTCTCCAAATTCTGAAACAACATGACACATGTATCTGGTTTGGCTTGTAAGCGCTGTTTAAACAATGATCTCGCCATTATATTAGATTCTAATTGGTTTTTAAAAATACTTGACATCCGCATTCGCATCCGCATCCGCGGATGTTAGCTGTTAGATATTCGCATCCGCCGATGTCTAAAATTCTACATCCGCAACATCCCTAGTTTAGAGACACAATTTGGAACCAACTGTGAACACCCCAATAACCGTAATACAAAGCACAATAACAATGTTGAAAAAAAATGTCTTATTAGCGCGTATTCCGATCATTTTCTTCTTTATGACCTTACAACGAATAAATAATATAAAAAAAACTTTTTAATATACAACGCTTTTATAAATGGACTAAAAAGTAGAAAATAATACTTCTCAGTCCCATAGAATTTGTTTTGATAACTTTTGATTTTGAAATTTTAGCAAAAGTCATTATAAACAATCTATGAAATTGAAAATGAAAA
>NW_016157805.1:55090-66074 GCF_001687245.7 Rhagoletis zephyria | reverse complement strand
TCCATTTATAAAAGCGTTGTATATTAAAAAGTTTTTTTTATATTATTTATTTTCTACTTTTTAGTCCTGTCTGAATAAAATTTTGCAATAGATATTAAAATAATTCAACGATATTAATAGAAAGGTGCACACACATGCCTTTACATATGTATGTACATACAAACGAGCACCAATTAATTTTATATAAAAAAAATGGCGTGTCGACTATTTCCGCTGTAGCAAACGTAGTACATAGAGCGACATCTAGATGTCATCTACCTCGCCCTATTCACTACAGCTGTCGCCCTATGCACTACTTCACTACAGATGTCGCCCTATGCACTATGCTTTTTTATAGGAGCTTTTCAAAGCAAAGCTTTATGGTGTCGGACACACAACATTGAAAGTTTCTGGAACACAACATTGCAAGTTGATAAAAGCGTTGTAATAATAATAAAAAGGAGATGACATATGCATTAAAATAAGATTTCCATTTTTATTGAAAATTTGAATTCTCTTTAATGAACGAACTAATGAACTAGTTCAATTAAAATAGCTGGCTCTTTCGCTCTTTAGTTTAAATCGTCCGGGAGCTAGCGACAGTAAAAATGTGCCAATTTTATCGTCAAAGACAACCAGGGTTGCGTGATTTTGATTTAGTCAAATCACAAATCCATAAATCAAATTTATTTCTGAATTGAAAGTCGCATCAAATCCTAAATAAATTTTATTTGTGATTTGCTTGCTCAACCAAATAAAATATAAGTTTTATTGGTGATTTGATTCGTCAACCAAATAAAAGATAAGTTTTATTTGTGATTTGAACGTCAACCAAATAAAAAATAAATTTTATTTGTGATTTCATTCGTCAAGCAAATAAGAAATAAAATATATTTGTGATTTGTTTGGTCAACCAAATAAGGAATCAAATTTATTTGTGATTTGATTCGTCGACCAAATAAGATTTTAATCGCTTCCAAATCAGAAATCAAATTGATTTGTGATATGATTTGTAGAGCGAATCATTGGATTTGTGATTTTTCAGCTAAATAATACTCTTTTAGGCAACGCAACAACTTCGGGATATTTGGGACTAATTTGAAATTTTCGAGACTTTTTCGGGATATTCAGTATTTTGGGACTAATTCCGTATTATTGGGACTATTTCTTCGAGATTTTCTTTCGGGGGTTTTCGGAATTTTTGGACTATTTCGAGATTTTCGAGAATTCTTCGGGATTTTCTTACCTATTTCGGGTTTTTCGTGACAACTTCGGTATTCTCGGGGTCATCTGATTTTCGGATTTGGGATCAATTCGGATTTTTTGGTATTATTTCGAGTTTTTCGAGACTACTTCGAGGTTTTCGATGCTCTCGGGGCTATTTCGGGATCTCAGGGATTTTTGGGACCGATTCGGAATTTTTGGGACTATTTCGGGTTTTTCGAACTACTTCGAGATTTTCAAGGTTCTCGGGAATATATCGGGATTTTTGGGACTATTTTGGTATTTTTGAACTATTTCGGGATTTTCGGAACTATTCCGGGTTTTTCGGGACTACTTAGATATTTTCGGGGCCTTGGGACTATATCGGGATGTTCGTGACTACTTCGGTGTTTTTGGGACCAATTAGAAATTTTTGGGACTATATCGGGATTTTTGGAAGTATTTTGGTATTTTTGGTATAACTTCGAGATTTTCGGGGTTCTCGCGAATGTATCGGGATCTTCGGTATAACTTCGGTGTGTTTGGGATAAATTCGGAGTTTTTGTGACTTTTTCGGGGTTTTTCGAGACTCCTTCGGAATTTTCAGGATTTTGGGACTAAATTCGGTATTTTTGGGGCTATTTCTGGATTTTGGAGATTTTCTCGGGATTCTCAAGACTATTCCGGGTTTTTCGAAGCTACTACGAGATTTTCAGAGTCTCGGTACGACATCGGGATCTTCGGGACTGCTTTGGGATTTTTGGGACTAATTCGGGTTTTTTGACACTACTTGGAGATTTTCAGGTTTTTTGGGACTATTTCGGGATTGCTGGACTACTTCCGAGGGTTTCGGGGTTCTGGGGTATATATCGGGATTTTTGGGACCATTTCGGGTTTGTCGAGATTTTCGGGGTTCTCGTGAATATATCGGGATCTTCGGGACTACTTCGAGGTTTTTGGGCTATTTTGGGAATTTTTGGAACTATTTCGGGTTTTTCGAGACTACGTCCAGATTTTCAGGATTTTTCGGACTATTTCGGAATTTTTGGGACAACATCGATATTTTCGGTTTCCTCGGGAATATATCGGGACTATTTCGGGACTATTTCGGGATTGTTTGGTACCAATTCGGAATTTTTGAAACGATTTCGGATTTTAAGAGATTCTCGGGATTCTCGGCTCTAAATCGGGATCTGCGGGACTACCTCGGAATTTTCCGACTAATTCCGGATTTTCGAGACTTCTTCGGTATAAGCGGTACTAATTCGGTGTTTTTGGAACTATTTCGGGTTTCTCTAGACTTCTTCGAGAAGAAGAAATCCCGATATAGTCCCGTGAACTCCGAAAACCTCGAGAGTAGTCTCGAAAAACCCGAAATAGTCCCAATAATTCCCAATTGGTCCCAAACATACCGAAGTAGTCCCGAAAGTCCTTATATAGTCCCGAGAGCCCCGAAAATCTCCAAGTAGTCTCGAAATCCCGGAATAGTACTGACAATCCCGAATTAGTCTCATAAATCCCGAAATAGTCCAAAAGTACCGAGTAAAAAGAACATCAAAAATCTCGAAGTAGTCTCAAAAAAACCGAATTAGTCCCAAAAATACCGATATATTCCCGAGAACACCGAAAATATCGAAGTTGTCCCAAAACTTCCGAAATAGTCGCAAAAATCCTGAAAATCTCGAAGTAATCTCGAAAAACCCGAAATAGTCCCAAAATCCCGACGTTATCCCGAAGATCCCAATATATTCCCTAGGACCCCGTAAATCTCGAAGTAGTCTCGGAAAACCCAGAATAGTCCCGAAAATCCCGAAGAAATCTCAAAATAGTCCAACAATCCCGAAATAATGCCGAAGATCCCGATATATTCTCGAGAATCGCGAAAATCTCGAAATAGTTTCGAAAAACCCCAAATAGTCCCAAAAATTCCGAATTGGTCCCTAAAATCCCGAAGTAGTCCCTAAGATCCCGAGAACCCCGAAAATCTCGAAGTAGTCTCGAAAAACCCGAAATAGCCCCAACAATACCGAATTAGTCCCAAAATCAAGTTCGCGTCGGCTGTCACGGAGAACGGACGTGTTTTTGCTGAGCTCCGGTGCTTTTTAAGTTTTTCACTGCTGGAATTGTTTTGTTGTTGACCAAATTTAATAATGTCAAATTTCGAGCAAGTGACTCTTCATAAATAATTATTAAACTAGCTATTACTTAATAATTTCTCACTTAAAAACGCTAATAATCGCCATACGTGTGCATAAAATGCCGTGTTTGTGCGGGCAAAAGGTCGATCGTACACATGACAAAGTGCAGTGTGCCAAGTGCAGCGACTTCTTCCATATGAAGTGTGTTGGTGTTCTCCCAGCTGACCTGGAATATCTGCTTAGTTCAGGCAATAAGTATGTTTGAAATAGTTGTGCAGTGTTTCGTCGGAAATCCCTCCACACCCCTCCCCCTATTGCTATTCGTGATGAGAGAGTAATACCTAATAATGCTATAAGCGCGATATCAACAGATTCGTCAATCTCCTCGCAATCGAATACAATGGCTAATACTTCTCCGCAACAACACTTGTCTATACTAGTGCCAAATCAACAAGTAGGAGAAGCTGCGATCGTAAACAATCCGATTCTTCTTTCTCCTCCTATTTGTTTTCCCGATGAGAGATCTCTAAGTACAATCGCCAAAAGCGCGACAACTACTGGCTCGTCAACTTCTACGCATATGAATACATCTGCTGGCACTGCTATGCAACAACACTTGCCTAAACTAGGGCCAAACCAACAAGAAAGCCAAGTTGGTGTTGTCGACAATTCGACTTTTCTATCAATTCTCCATGAAATCGCGGCTCATAAATCTGAGTTAGCTCGTGCAACTTCGTTAATAAGTGCTCTTCAATCTGATCAGCAGTTGTTGGTCGTAAAAATCGAAGAGCTGCAGTTCGAAATCAATGCTATACATAATCTTCATACTGAAAAAATTACCTCTGCATTGGCCTTGCTCACAGCACAGGTTAGAGAACTTCGTGGCGGCTCGGTACATAAATGTATGTGTCACAACCTCGAAGCTGTTGGTGAAAATACCTCTACGCGCGCATTGCCGTCCGGAGTCTCGGCTCGGCCATCTGAGCGTGATGCTATTGATGCTGTTGACTCTATTGTTCTGCTGCCTACACCAACTGCCGATCACTTACTATCATTTGCTGCTGAAGAGAATAATGCTTGCGCTCACTCTACCTCCACTTGTCCATCTGAGCAGGGTATCTCCGCTACTTGTTCGCACACAGTCAAACTGCTGCTATTGATGCCAATATACCAACGCCGCCTGAGCGAAAGAAATTTTGCTGCTAGTTCGCTCATTGCTACCGTAGCTACTGTTCCTTTGCCGGTTTCTAACAAAAAATCATATGCAGCCGCTGCTGCTGCCGCTGCCTCTACTTCCGCTGCTTCTGCAATTCCTAACAAACCCAGCATTAAACTCAATGAACAAAAACGCCCGTCAGGTGATTCAACCGCAGCCAATCGCAGGATACTGAAACAGCCATTAGTTATTGGGTCTAGCAATAATAAAGAGCTTAGTGTTGTATCAAACATGAAATGGCTACATCTCTCTTCATTTTTGAATAATGTGACTCAGGAAGATATACTGGACTATGTTTCGAATCATGCAAGCCTAGACAAAAAGTTCTTAGAGTGCTTTATGCTTGTAAAGAAGAATACCCCGATTGCGAGCCTTAAAAAGGTAAATTTTAAACTAGGAGTGTCTGAATGGTGCTACGAGAAGGTTCTGTCTGCGGATATCTTGCCAGCCAATGTTAAAGTACGTCCCTTTAGGTTTTTTCCCAAAGGCGATGTAACTCAACTCGACCCATGAGTCCTTCCACCTGCGTTGAAGCCCAATCTAAGCACCTACGCATTTACTTCCAGAATATATCTGGTTTAAGAACTAAATTGAAAATACTCTTCGACTTAAGCTCACACTTGGACTATGACATCTTTGTGCTCATCGAGAGTTGGCTTAGTGTGGATTTCTGTGACAGCGAATTCTTTGACACGAACCTTTACAATGTGTTTCGAAAAGATCGTGATCCCCTCAGAACTATCCAGAGGGGGTGGAGTTTTAATTGCGGTCCTGAAGAAATATCGCACGCTGCGTCTGCCGCTGGAGAATGATGATCTACTTCTTGACCAACTGTGCGTGTCTGTGTTCGGTGCCTCTCAACTTGTCATTTGTGCGTCATACATTCCTCCCTCTAGTGCTGATGTTCTATATAAGGCGCATACTGATAATGTTCTAGCTTTAGCATCTAAGGACACAACTAGTAACTTTTGCATTCAACTTGAGCAATATTGAGTGGGCAAATACGGCCACCTGCGCTACTTTGTATCCCAAAAACATCAATACTTTTTCTGAATCGTACGTTATTGACAATCTTTCGAGTATTAATCTTAGTCAGATAAATAGTTTTAAAAATAAGCTTTGTAGAATTCTAGATCTTATTTTCATTAATGATAACATGAATTTTTCTTTACTTGAATGCCTTGACCCCTTGTCGTGTCCTGGTCTTCACCATATTCCACTTATTTTACACTTGCAATTCTATAAATTTAAAAATATTGCGATGGATAACCAATCCCTTAGTTTTTGTTTTAATAATAATTGTGATTTTAATGCCATCAATTCTCAGGTTTCTTTGGTGAACTGGGACTCGGTTTTATCCGGGGTCAATGTAGATCTATGTTTTGATACTTTTAAGTTCAAATTAAATGAAATTTGTTCAAGTATATTGCCGCCAAGAAATAAGAGTTTTTATAGAATTCCTTGGTATACTAAGGACTTAAAGAAGCTTAAAAATTTAAGGAATAAATTCTATAAAAAATTTAAAGTATCAAACTCTTTATCACATAAGGAAAAATATTTGGATTATTCAAGAGAGTTTAAGTCCCTGAGTAATATTCTTCATAGAAATTATGTTCAAAAATTTGAGCTTGATATTAAATCGAATCCCAAGGCCTTTTGGCGGTACGTCAAATCAAAAAAAAATTGCTCAAGCATTCCGTCGGAAGTTTTCTATAACGGATTACATGCGAATTCCTCTGTAGAGGCTGCAAATCTGTTTGCAGACTTCTTTAGCTCAAACTACGAGCCTGAAGTAGATTCTACTGAAGACAGCTGTTTGAATGTGAATGCCCCAATTGATTTTGGAGCGCTCTCCATTACTCTTGAAGACGTGGTTGATGGCATCCAAAATTTGAAATCCTCAAAGCAGGCAGATATTGATGGTCTGTCCCCATGTCTTCTCCAAAACTTCCCGGCTATTGCATACCCTCTTCTACTGTTGCTCAATAAATCCCTTAAATATGGCGAATTTATTGATGCCTGGAAGGTTACCTTCATCACGCCCATTCACTAAAGTGGTAATAAAAGCAATATCGCCAACTACAGACCCATATCAAAGTTGTCTACTGTCTCTAAGTTATTTGAGTTCATTGTAAAGCAAAATATGTACTTTGCAACCAAACGGCTGATTTCAGTTAATCAACATGGATTTATGTCTGGTCGATCAACTGTTACAAATCTAGCCGTTTTCTCCGAATTTTGCCTATCTGCTTTTAACAATCGCTTGCAAGTTGACACTGTCTATACCGACTTCACCAAAGCTTTTGACAAAGTTAGTCATTCGCTCCTAATATCCAAATTGTCTAGTTTGGGTTTCCACTCTACCTTTCTGAAGTGGGTAAAGTCTTACCTTTCGTCACGAAAGTGTGTTGTCGTAATGGACAACATCTCGTCGCAATCTTTTACTGCGACCTCTGGAGTACCTCAGGGTAGCGTCTTAGGTCCCCTTCTCTTTGTGATTTTTATTAATGACATATCTAGTTGCTTTAACCAATCTGAATATCTTTTATATGCCGATGACTTAAAAATTTTCACTACGGTTACAAATCAGCTCGATTCTGTCAGACTTCAGTCCGATCTAAATAATGTTGCTGTCTGGTGTCGTACAAATCAACTGCAGTTAAACATAAATAAGTGTTTTCATATAGCATTTTCTAAGTCTCGTTCCCCGATCCCCACTTCTTATTATATCTTTGGCTCATGTCTAAGCACTCGTAATGAAATGTCTGATCTTGGAGTGGTTTTCGACTCCAAATTTCTTTTTAATAGTCATTTAAACTATACTATAGCAAAGTCCTATTCTATACTAGCTTTTATTCGCCGTTTTAGCTCTGAGTTTACTGACCCATACACTCTGAAATTACTCTTTGGGTCTGATTATGCATACTTCGCATAACTTCGCACAACCATTTGTACCAGAGCACTAAAAGTGTAACTTAAGAAAATGTGAAGCAAAATCTAAACTCAACAGATCGCTAAGTTTTTAAAAGTTCTGCTAATTTCTGGGTAATGGAATACATACAAAATACATACAAAGTACATACGAAATTACAGTTTGAAGTTTATGCGAAGTTGTGCGAAGTTATGCGAAGTATGCATAATCAGACCATTTACTTCTCTCGTCCGCCCTAAAGTAGAATATGCTGTCTTTATCTGGAGGCCATACCACAATTCCCATATTGAAAGGATTGAGTGAATACAAAGAAAATTCATACGTTTCGCACTCCGTTCACTTCAGTTTGTTGATCCGATTCCTTCATACACTGCCAGATGTCAGTTAATCGATCTTAAATCACTCAAGACCCGAAGATTCATTCTTTCGCTTACTTTTGTATATGATATTATTCGTGGGGCGATTGATTCTCCATTCCTACTTCAATGCATCTACTTTAATATCCCCACAAGAGACCTGCGTAATCATGAAATTTTTTTTCTAAATCGCGTTAGAACACTTTACGCTTCTAACGCACCTATTTATAGAGCACTAAAACAATTTAATTTTCTCTCGTATTCATCAGATATCGATTTCTCTTTGTCAAAACCTAGATTTAAATCAATATTAAATGAAATTGTTAAATAAACTTAAACTGAATTAGTCTCTGTATAGTCTGTAAGAAAATGTACATTTTCTAGATTATTCTTAAATAAATAAATAAATAAATCCTGAAAAAACTGAACAAGTCTCTAAAAACTCGAAGGAGTTCCAAAAACTCCGAATTAGTCCCAAAAATCCCCAAGTAGTCCCGAGAACCCCGAAAATCTCGAAGTAGTCCCGACAATCCCTAAGGTGGAACTCGAAGTTGGAAGATACTTGAATATCGCAGTAATATTTAGCTAAAAAATCACGAATCCAATTGATTCGCTCTACAATTCAAATCACAAATAAATTTGATTCCTTATTTCGTTGACCAAGCAAATCACAAATATATTTTATTTCTTATTTGCTTTACGAATCAAATCACAAATAAAACTTATCTTTTATTTGGATGACCAAGCAAATCACAAAAAAAACTTATCTTTTATTTGACCAAGCAAACCAGAAGTAAAATGTATTTCTTATTTGGTTGACAAATCAAATTATAAATAAATTTTATTTTTTATTTGGTCAACAAACCAAATCACAAATCAAATATAGTTGTTAATTAAAGTCGGACTTTAAATCAAAAAGGATTTGAAATCACGCAACCCTGAAGATAACATATCGAGGGCTTAAATTTACAGCTGTAGATTAACAAACAACAACACTTACATCGCACCTTTTGGTGTCAGGAGCAGTAGCATTGTGTAATATATATTTACCGGGACAATTTACCGCTTACAGGCGCGCAAAAATGTCAAAATTTTTGCGAAAATGGACCTATGGCATCGCACTTGAAATTTATAATGGACATAGAGGAACGCATTTTAAATGTAAAAATAATGTGCTTACATCGCATCCGCGGGACAAACCTGTTGTAAGTGATCGAAAAAGTTACAAAATCGTTTAACGTTAACAGGAAGAACCTTGAACTTTCATTCTGTACTACATTTTGTTCATTGTAGCACACTTTGAAAATACATAGGTTATTAACAAGATATACTGCAATACTGGAATTCGCGCTTCTCTGTATCCGTTGTATCTTGCACTAGCAGACCCGGCGAACTTCGTCCCGCCCAAAATTTTTATTTTTTTATTGAAACTTTTTGGTACAACAATTCACGTTTACAATTTTCATTGGCACATTCATCTGCTAAGATTATGGTTTGTTGTTCATTGGCCGCTTTAAATAACCTAAAGAAAGTGTTATATCCGTAAGAAGTTCTTGAAATTCTCCAACTGTGCAGTATTTCATAGTACGGTTATTCGCAAAACGACGTAAATTTGAATAATTTTTTCCTCTTCACTCCCTGGCGGCAACAATTACCCGGTTCTATATTGAATCTGTCCTAGAAGCTTTACAGTATAGTTGGTGGAAATTTCAAAATGGGTGCGAATCATTGTTCTACAGAAATGCAATATACATATACTTATTTCAGGCGAAATACCTTAAAAGCTTGAACGTATAATAATATTGGAAAATCACATCCATTGGGCCAATCGTAACACAGGAGAGTTCGATATACTCAATGGTGCAACAGGTCGATTTAATCTGACCTTCACGGCACTTTTCTCACTTGGCTATTTTCATCAAACATACGAAACGAAATCACCATTAATGTTTGCTTAAGTATTTCACTACTACTTACGCACTGCGTTTTTCTATACATACTAATTTTCGTAGCGCTATTTGCGAATCTGGGCATTTATTTTTTAATATAAAAAAAATGTAAATGCTATAACCACTTTTTAAAGGTAGAAAAGGCAAAACAAGGCAAATATCATAAAACAGGCAACATCAAATGTGTATATATGGAATCAAGGAAAGCTAAATCGTGGACATTCTTAATCGAATATATCAACGGTGGGCAATCGCGGCTCTTTGAGCCAAATGCGGCTCTTTGCTTAGCTAAGTGCGGCTCTTTTTACTTTCTCTTTGCTTAGAACATTTTGGCTCCTTTTACTTTTTAAAATACACATTTCTTTTTCTTTGCTGGACATTCTTTTCCATTGTGTTTTTTTTTTAATTTATTTTAATTTATATAAAAAACATACGCAAATTGAGATCGAAACACTACCCGCAATTGGAGAATGGAAATTGGCTTTATCGATATGATGGAACATTTGCAAAACTTGAATTTGTCTCTACAAGGAGAGAATAAAAATGTTTTTGATTTGTCGCAAATTATTTTAAGTTTTATAGCTAAACTTTCACGTTCTCACAAAAAGAATATTTCATCATTTTCCATGGCTAGAAAAAAATATTGCACATGATTTAAAAGGAGATTTTGAAAAATATTTGCCGATTTGAAATTATTTAAATTTACGTTTGTATACTTCATAAACCCGTTTTTATGTAATTATATAATTGAGGATGAATTTACAATAACCGAAACACTCTTCTGCAGCGTCCAGCGACCAGTAGGTGCGGCTGCAAGCGGGTGTCTGCTTGGAGCAAGCGGCTCGCTATATGAACGTGTATTTGGTTGCGAAATCACCCCCAACCCAGCAATGGGCTTGGGACCCGCCACGTAAAACCCACTTCCAGTGAAGAAGCAAGGCAAAGCCTCGGATGAGACCCCCCCCCTTATGATGACGACCACGGCAAATGTTTAAAGGACTACGATTTGAGGGCATGCACCTGGAATATCCGGACCCTTAATGGGGAAGGTGCCTCTGCCCGGCTGGTTGATGTTCTCGTAAGGACAAAAGCTGACATCACCGCCATCCAAGAAATGCGTTGGACGGGGCAAGGCAAACAACGTCTGGGGCCTTGCGATGTCTACTACAGCTGCCATGTAAAGGAGCGCAAATTCGGAGTTGGATTTGTGG
>NW_016157805.1:38541-53802 GCF_001687245.7 Rhagoletis zephyria | reverse complement strand
AAAGATCAGGTGGAGAAGGACTTGGCTTCACTTGGCGTTTCCAATTGGCGTCAGTTGGCACAGAGGAGAAACGACTGGCGTGCTTTGCTGAACTCGGCCAAAATCGCTTAGGCGGTTACAGCGCCAAAAAAGAAGAAGAAGAAGAAGAAACACTCCTTTTTAAGAAAAACGAAGAAGAGTTGGAGTTTTTTTAATTAAAAGAAGATAAGGCACTGGAAATGCGACATAAAGCTTTGCCATTGCTGGAATTCCGGCAACAAGCACCAGAATTAGAATATGCGCTGTTTATATGTATATGTATATTTAAATTTTTGGTACAACGTATAACGCTAACTGATGCGCACACTTAACCAGATTACACTGTAGGCAAATTTTAAGGTTTTGAAATATCACAGCTAAACGGCCAAACACGTTAACTTAATTTTGGCCTCTAGATTACGATGGCGTTTTCAGAAAATCCGTATCACGTCAAAATTTTGAGATACTTAGGGGCGAAGTTTTAGAGTTCTGAAAGTGAATTTTTCGTCGTTCAAAACACTGTGCTCAAGTTTCGAATTTTTTTCTGGGGAAAGGTTTTGATAACTGATCTTACTTAACTGGGATCTTTTAAATTCAATGGCGTCCTCAGTTTTTCCAGATTGGCTCTAGTTTTCGAGATAACGGTGCTTAATAATCTGCTTAAATTTTATGTTTTTTGTTAATAATTACCTCAGTTTTAATGTTATTTTACTAAAATTTTGCACGTGACTGTATTTTGATATTACGTTAGCTATTTCTGAAACTCATGGAAATCGGTTCACTATAACACATAGCTCCCATACAACTGACTGTTCAGATATCTGGTTTTGCGTTACAACTTATATTTTATTTCGTAATATTTTTTTATAATATTAGTTTATATACTATTTGGACCTAAATTTGGGTTCTCTTCAATCCCGTTTTGGCATATTTTGCTATTTTCGAAGCGAATCGGTCCTCAAAACATATAATGGATTGGTGAAATCTCTCTCATACCTCGTCAGTTTCTGTTGAAAGCTGTTGCTCATAAAAGTCAAAGTGACTGTGTAGCATGTGGATTTTAAACATGTGCACATCAAAGGCGTCAAAAGATTCCATCAAGTTCGCAATAAAAATGGCATACTCTGGTGAACGATTTTTACACAGAACGTGTTTAATTAAAGCCCGAACTGCATCCCATGCAACGGCTGCTGTGCCATCAAGAATTTCCAAGAAGCCTTGATCCTTCATTAATCTTCTGATGTGCGGCCCATTAAGCACACCAGAAATAAAAATTATAGGGTTCTTAAAGCAAGAGAGAGATATAATAAAATATATGAGCGAAAATCTCAAGATATTTTCGCACAAATCACTTTAATCGGTTTACAACCAATTGAGAGACTTTCACTCATATACAATCAAAAAACTACCTTCACTGATTTTTTAAACGGAAAGTTTTGGAAAGGCATTATTTTTCAAATATAGGAATGCAGTTTCGTTGACTCTAACCAACTGTTTGATGTAATTCTTAACAACACCAAGTTTGATATGTAAATCGGGAAGCATGATTTTATTAAGCGCTATCAAGGGCTCGTGAACTATATTGAATTGACCAATCGGTTGTTCCTTTCTTTTTGGCCATCACATTTGGTATAGTGATTGCGTTTGGCTCTACTATCCCAATGACAGAACAAACAGTATTTAGTGTAGCCCGTTTGCATGCCTGATAGTAGTGAGAAAACTTTAAATCACAGTTCACGCGCCACCTGTGCTCTTCGTACTTGATGAAATCTAAGATTAATTGCATTGTTTCGTATGATTCCTTTATTCCAACCGCATACAAGATGGGAACGGGTTTCTTGCTACTATCGCGATAGAGCAAGACTGCTTTCAAACTTCGCTTTGATGCGTCAATAAAGAGACGCCATTGTTCGGGTTTATAGTTAGTAATTCCCATTTCATTCATCAAACCTGCAACATCAATGCAATAAGCCTGAGTGCCATCTTCCGATAACTTGAAATATGGCATAAACGGATCTTGTCTATGTTTGTAGGCCGTTACTGCTACTCCTGGTGCTAAAACATTCACGCTTTTCAGTTCTGATGCCAAAAGCATTGCGTTGTTATGGGAGAGATTTAATTTACGTACCATGCTGTTTAGGAGTTCTTGGGATATGAAAGACGGTAAATTGTTTTCAATCGGAATGTAATCAGATCCATCATCAAGTGGTAATGGCGTTTCCATAGACTCAATGCAATCATAGACAGTTTCGAGTTCGGATGGATGATTTGGAACTTGTAATGCATCACTATGTGCAACAGGTAAATGAGCGCTCGGTACACCTTTGTAGACGACACAAGACCGATCTATTGAATTAAATATTTATGAGTATATGTACGTACATATACATATATGCATATAGCGATGGCTGAGTGGAAGATCGACCTATCTCAGCTGCCGATTTAAAAACGCCCTATCTCAGCACATTTTCAATGTATTTTGAGATAGGGCGTTGTTCAGCAAAATTCTGAGATAGGATGTTTTTCAATAAAATTCTGAAATAGTACGTTCTTCAATCAAATTCTGAAGTAGGGCGTTGTTGAAAAGTTTTCTGAGATAGGGCGTTTTCGAACTGGCTGCCGAGATAGGTAGATCTTCCACTCAGCCATCGATATACAAATGTTAAGTTTGTTTGTTCGGCGGACAAAAACTAAAAAAGTTCTGCACCATTTTTTTTTTTTATTTGGACATCTGCTGCAGACTTTCCAAGGTTGGTTATACTTAGGCGTGGTACCTTCCAAACATACAGACACTTTTACCTATTTCATACACTCAGCGATTAAGGTGAGGGCAAACTATACATAATTTCATGGTTTTATTTAAATTTACTTACTTTTTCGATTGAAACCAAATGTATTGTTGGTGCATGCATAACAATTTTCAGCTTCGTGTTTTCCGGGATTTGTCCAAATCATTGGTAAACCGAATGGTAACGAAAATCGTTTTTTTGTCCACCAAAAATTCATCGCACTAATGCACGAAATACATGTGAATTCGGGAGTGTATTTATTTTGTGCAGGTTCAGATTGCAAAAAGTACCATTTATAGCATGCTAGTGCATTTTTATTTGAGACTAATTTACGCTGGTCTGATTTCAAAACGAACTTACCACAAACGAAACAAAACTTGTTTAATTTATTGAAAAGCTCTTTAGGAGTTTCCGAAGACAATGCTATGATGAATAAAAGTTTTTCGCAAAATTTTCGATGTTCTTTATCAATTAATATGACAGTAATCGCGCGCGTAGATTTTCGGTTTGTGTTTTCTGCTTCCCAACTTATGTGAAATAGACGCGGTATAGACCGCCGCCTATTTCAAAGCATTACTCAGTCACTTTGACTTTAACGAACAACAGATTTCACAGCACAAAAAGGTATTAAAAAGCCATTCGTACGACAGAAACTGCAAAAATATGCCAGAGTGGGATTGAAAAGAACCCAAATTCATGTCCAAGCAGTGTATAAACTACTATTATAAAAAAATATTGCGAGATAAAATATGAGTTGTAACGCAAAACCACATATCTGAACAATCAGTTGTATGTATGTTATAGTGAACCGATTTCCATGAGTTTCAGAAATAGCTAAGGTAATATGAAAATACAGTCTCGTGCAAAATTTTAGTAAAATAACCTTAAAAATGAGACGATTATTAACAAAAAACTTAAAATTTAAGCAGATTTTCAAGCACCGTTATCTCGAAAACTAGAGCCAATCTGGAAAAACGGAGGACGCCATTGTATTTAAAAGATCCCAAGTAAGTAAGATCAGTTATCAAAACCTTTGCCCAGAAAAAAATTCAAAACCTGAGCACAGTGTTTTAAACGACGAAAAATTCACTGTCAGAACTCTAAAACTTCCCCCCTAAATATCTCAAAATTTTGGCGTGATACGGATTTTCTGAAAACGCCATCGTAATCTAGAGGTCAAAATTAAGTTTACGTATTTGGCCGTTCAGCTGTGATATTTTTGCCTCCCTACTGTGTTATTTGCCGACCGTATTTGTACGCTCAATTCTAGCTTTCTTTTTAATTTTGTAAGCAGTGAAATATTTTGATAAATTTCACTGTACGGCAAAATCAACTGTTTTTCTGGGTATTGGACCAAACCAATTTTTTTTTAGAGATTGAGTCATAGGTAAAAAAGTAATCTCTCCGTTTTTCGAAGTTAGCCTACGAAATCGAGATTTGGGCCTTCGAAGTTCGAAATAGGACCTTTGGTAAAAAATTATATTTAATTATTGCATTTAAATAAATAAAAACANGCGAGATAAAATATGAGTTGTAACGCAAAACCACATATCTGAACAATCAGTTGTATGTATGTTATAGTGAACCGATTTCCATGAGTTTCAGAAATAGCTAAGGTAATATGAAAATACAGTCTCGTGCAAAATTTTAGTAAAATAACCTTAAAAATGAGACGATTATTAACAAAAAACTTAAAATTTAAGCAGATTTTCAAGCACCGTTATCTCGAAAACTAGAGCCAATCTGGAAAAACGGAGGACGCCATTGTATTTAAAAGATCCCAAGTAAGTAAGATCAGTTATCAAAACCTTTGCCCAGAAAAAAATTCAAAACCTGAGCACAGTGTTTTAAACGACGAAAAATTCACTGTCAGAACTCTAAAACTTCCCCCCTAAATATCTCAAAATTTTGGCGTGATACGGATTTTCTGAAAACGCCATCGTAATCTAGAGGTCAAAATTAAGTTTACGTATTTGGCCGTTCAGCTGTGATATTTTTGCCTCCCTACTGTGTTATTTGCCGACCGTATTTGTACGCTCAATTCTAGCTTTCTTTTTAATTTTGTAAGCAGTGAAATATTTTGATAAATTTCACTGTACGGCAAAATCAACTGTTTTTCTGGGTATTGGACCAAACCAATTTTTTTTTAGAGATTGAGTCATAGGTAAAAAAGTAATCTCTCCGTTTTTCGAAGTTAGCCTACGAAATCGAGATTTGGGCCTTCGAAGTTCGAAATAGGACCTTTGGTAAAAAATTATATTTAATTATTGCATTTAAATAAATAAAAACATAAAAATATAGACGTAGTCCTCCTTTTGCTCTTATTTAAATGGTATATAACTTTTTTGTGCAAACTTATATTACAGGTGCTATTAGGGGCCAAGTTCAGGTCTTCGAAAAATTAAATTCCTTATATTTCAAACAATTTTGAACTGATTTAAAAAAAATTTATATCGTTGTAAACCCCCTTCCTTTCGATATGCATATTTGTATACTTCGTATATAAACATTTTAGAAAAAACGCATTTAAATGAAAAAATATCGGTATCGTTGTAAAGGCGATTAAACCCCATTCTTCTGAAATGCATATTTGTATACTTCGTATATAAAAGTTTGCGAAAAACAACATTTTTAAAAAATAACTATTTTTTATAAAAAGAAAATATTTTAAACAAAAAAATTACCAACCGATTTTTAAACAATTGGTACGGTTGTAAAGGCTATTAAACCCCCTTTTTCTGATATGCATATTTGTATACTTCGTATATAAAAATTTGAGAAAAACACTTAAAAGGAAAAAATCCGATTTTTTCTTATAAAAAATATTTTAAACAAAAAAATTACTGATTACTAATGCAATTGAATATTTTATTTAAATAAAACAGAAAATTATCTTTAATTTCTCTATATAACCTGTTATGTAAAAAATCAAAAACCATGGTGTTTTTATGTTTTTATATGCCTTAGACTTCTGATACCTATACTTTTGCTTTATTTTTAACAGGGCTCTGGGCGAACAAGAACGAATTAACGCTTAAAACACTATAAATTATTTATTTTACTTAAAAAAGGTATTCAATTGTATTACTAATTAGTAATTTTTTTTGTAAATTTTTTTTTGTATGAAAAAATGTGTATTTTTTCCTTTTAAGTGTTATATACGAAGTATACAAATATGCATATTAGACGAAAGGGGATTTAATCGCCTTAACAACGATGCCAATTTTTTAAATATCGGTGAATGATTTTTTATTTAAAATAATTTTTAATAAAAAAAGTTATTTTTTCCTTTTAACTGTTTTCTTCTCACATTTTTATTCACGAAGTATACAAATATGCATATCATAAGAAAGTTGGTTTAATCGCCTTCACAACGATATAAATTTTTAAAAATCGGTTAGTAATTTTTTTGTTTAAACATTTTTTTTTTTATACAAAAAAGTTCTTTTCCCTTTAAATGTGTTTTTTTTTCACAAAGTTTTATGTTCGAAGTATACAAATATGCATATCACAAGAAAGGGGGTTAAATTACCTTTACAACGATACGAATCTTTTAAAAATTAGTTCAAAATTTTCTGAAATATTAAGTTTTTAATTTTTCGAAGATCTGATCTTTGACCCGTTATAGCACCTGTAATATAAGTTTCACAAACAATTTATATACCATATAAATAAGAGAAAAAGTCAGACCACGTCTGTATTTTTACTTTACATATCTCGATTTCGGAGGCTAACTTCGAAAAACTTACTTACTTTTTTTACTTGTGACTCAATCTATTTAAAAAAGTTGGTTTGGTCCAATACGCAGCCGAGTGCTGTACAGTGTTTGAATAGACATACTCTAAACATGTGATTTTATATGTTTTGTTTTTTTTTGTTTTGCACCCAATAAGTTAATTTTTCGCACACAAGTGTTTACTCCAGGGACCCTAAATAGCAGTTATTTTTTTCCAACAGTCAAACTTGGCCTGATAATTTTTAAGTTCGAAATAAAAGTCTTTCCGGATAGTAAACAAACCGCTTATCCAAATTAAACAAATTTGCTACCAAATGAAAGAGGACTTAAATAGCGTTTAAACAGAAATAACGATCGAAGGCTACCACTTCTATTTATATATTTTTTTTTTTATAATTTAATACAAAAGAAATGCATATACCTGACCCAAGGTTTGTTCTATGGTAATTAAAAAACATTTTTTAATTAAATATTTTTCAATAGCTGGCTTTCTGATGGCTCTCCTCGTTTAAATATTTCAGCTTTAAAGCTATTTTAGTCCTCTTTCAGTTGATACCAAACTTGTTTAATTTGGATAAAGCGATGTGTTTATTATTTATTAGGAAAGGACTTTTATTTTCGACCTAAAAATATCTGACCAAGTTTATCTGTTGAAAAAAAGTAACTGTTATTTACGGTCCCTGGTTTATTCATATCGCCCGCATATAGCCGATATCGGCCGAGCACAATTTGCATACATATTTGCAACTTTTTAATTAGACTTTTTGTAAAGATTTTAAAAATGAAATTTTGCAGCCTATCAAGTTTTAGTTGATTTTTGGTATTGTTTTTACTGAAAGTTTCTTCCATACAAACTATGTTCGACAATTCTTTTTATATGGAAGCACTGTCAGCAAAAACAATTGCTAAAAATTAACCAAATTTGCTGGCAGCTTCAAACTTGCACTTTATTAATTGGTACAAAAGGTATATTTTCAAAATTTTTCTAACAGATCTGATTAGAAATTGTCATTTGATGAAGAGTCGCCGAGCCAATAATTTTGTACGGCACTGTACTTATAAGCACTCTAGGTTTCATGAAAGAAAAAAACAAGATAACATTAAAATATCAATAAAATTTTTCGTTGCTGTGGACCAAGGCGAATTTATATAAGGTGGTGTTGTTTAATCAGCAGCGTTTGATTGTCGAAATTGTATATTTTGCTAGTGAGTGAGTGAAAACGTGAGAGTGTTTGTATTTTCTGTCGCCCTTTTTCATTCGGAGAAGAATAGCTGAAATTTGACAATCACCAGCTAAAAGCAAAAACAAAATACAAGTAATTGTTGTATTTGTTGAATTGATACCACCTTATATGAATTCGCCTTGCTGTGGACTTGTTTCAAAACTTCTGACTTTTCCTTAATATAATTGTAAAACTCTGTGCACGTAATTTTTAACGTATTTAGGTACATACGTACATCGGCGTAACCATAATGAAATTAAGGGGGGGGGGGGGGGCTCGACCCTATTAAGCTGGCATTTCAGGGGACTATTTTATATATATATAAGGAAAATTTTAAAGTTAGGGGGGGCTCGAGCACCCCCCTGTCCCTACCTGGCTACGCCCATGCATATGTGTGTACATTAATCATCAACTATTGCTTGTGCAAAGTTCAACTATCTGAAGATGTAACTAACTATTTTACAAATGAAACCGGTGCACTGAGAGAAAGAAGTTTACAAGTAAAAAAACGTGCTAAATTTAAAAAAATACTCACATGAAAGAGCACCAACCCAACTCGTAATACACAAGTTTACACATTTTATTATTCAGTCTAGAAATATTAATTTCAAATACGCCCATATAAAAATGAAGCGCTTTGCACTTAACGGAAGCTTTTTCATAATTAAGTTAAAAAATTTATATTTAAATTCCATGCTGCCCGTAATGGGATTTGAACCCTGACCCTCTGGAAATTAACAAATTGTGACAAGTATCTTTGCGCACTCATCTACAGCCCGACATATAAATGTGCATTCAAATGCTGAGTTTCAATCAACACCACGCGTGCGTGGTNTTATATTTAAATTCCATGCTGCCCGTAATGGGATTTGAACCCTGACCCTCTGGAAATTAACAAATTGTGACAAGTATCTTTGCGCACTCATCTACAGCCCGACATATAAATGTGCATTCAAATGCTGAGTTTCAATCAACACCACGCGTGCGTGGTATTAAAGTATTGTTTTTAAATACGAACATTTTAGAACGATAATTGAATAAAAATATTCATGTTTACTATGCGTTATTTCCCTCAGTGAATTCAAAAAATTGTAGTTATTTTTGAACTTTTATTCAAATTTGTGCAATCAAATCGAAAACCGGGACATTTAAATAAAACTCGGGACATTTTAAGGTTTAACCGGGACACCGGGACAAATAGTCTAAAACCGGGACATGTCTGGGAAAACCGGGCCGTCTGACAGCCCTACCTTATAGTGAACGGCTGCCCTACATAGTAGACAAATAAATAATAAATTAAAATCGAGTGTCTCGTGTTTTACTGGCGCCCAACTTGGGGCCACGCGCAAAATATCCTAATAAAAGGATAAACCGTAACCGTGGCCGTGGGTTCGGACCCACCCGTGTTTTCAATAATACGTTTCCTAAATAATTTAAAAAACCCGGAAAGGAACAAAGTGGACAATTGCTTATATAAGCAAATAATTAAAAAACCGAAAAGGAACAAAGTAGATAATTGCTAATATAAGCAAATAATTAAAAAAAAAAACCGAAAAAGAACAAAGTGGACAATTGCTAATATAAGCAAATAATTTAAAAAACCCGAAAAGGAACAAAGTGGACAATTGCTAATATAAGCAAATAATTAAAAAACCGAAAAGGAACAAAGTGGACTATAAGCAGATAATTAAAAAAAAAAACTTAATAAATTTAATATTGGAATAGCACGCCAAGCTGAGGCGTCGCCAACGGGGGAACATCCAGGAAACTCCAGATCGCCCCCACCCATCCAGATCATCGTCCAGCCGTCGGCAGCAATCCAGGACATGCTGGTAGTTTGTTTGTAAGTCTAGACTAACGTAGCTTAAGGAAAATTGTAAAAATTTAAAATTTTTCAAGAAATTATATTTTTTTTTTATTAACGTATATTGAAATAGTTTCGACTGTGTAAAATGGACACACAGTTAGTTCAGGCTATATTAAACGCGGCAATCCGTGCCGCCACGGAACAAATGAAGCGAGAGTTTGAGGCCACAGTGGGGGGGATTGACCCAGAGGCTTAGGGTGTTAGAGCTGCCTCCTGCAGTTGTTGATTATAGGGAGATAGTGGTAAACCCAGCCGCCGCAAGGTGCGAGGAAACGCTGGACGTAGTGAAATCCCTTCCAGAGTTCAATGGGGACCAGGCAAGATACGTATCCTGGAGACAAGCGGCATTTGCTGCCTAAAAATTGTTTGAGTCTTATGATGGTAGTTCCCCGTCACTACCAGGCAGTGGCAATCATAAGGAATAGGGTCGTAGGTAGGGATGATTTAGTTATGTCTTCATTCAATACAGTCCTGAACTGTAAGGCCATTATAGCTAGGCTTGACTTTACGTACGCCGACAAGTGACCGGCCCATCTCGTTGAGCAAGAGATGGCAACGTTGAGGCAAGGCCGAATGACGGTCACGCAATTTTATGATGAGGTTGAGAAGACCATCATGGTGAACGAAGGCAATACGGAGCTAATAAATTACCTTAGCCAGAAGTACGGACAGGATGCCCTAAGGACATTCATATCTGGGCTGCAGCAACCAATGTGCGACATTCTGTTCTCGTCTAGGCCAAAAGACATGCCTTCAGCTTTTTCGCTGGCGCAGGAGTTACAATCCAACCACCAGCGCACGGCATTTGCGAACACTTTTGCCACCTATACGGAACGTCAGAATCACTTTAATTCACCCCATTACAAACAAATCTCCCAGCAAACGCAAGGACAGAACGGACCCGTGCCCATGGAGGTTGATGCCTCAACGTCCCGGTTTGTACTAAATAAACCGAACCACCAATTTACTACCAATAGGATGCGACTCCCAAGGACATCGTACGACCAGAGACCTTTACTGAACTATAGTAAACCTGCCCTAAATGCAAATACTAAGGCACAGGGATCTTCAAGACCAGGAGGTCTTAACTTCCAAGACAAAGCAGTAAAAAGACAAATAAGTTTGGACAGGCAACCAATAGCAAAGGTTCAAAGGATTAATAGCTTAGCGCAGCAAGTCAATCCTCAAGCAAAGGACCATGACGAAAGGACCTACGATAACCACTATTATACTTACGATCAATACGAAGATACAGAAACCAATTTTGGTTACGACGAGGACGAGCTAGGAACTTCAGATGAAGTTAATTTTTTAGAGGACAATCGCTCCTCCCTTACATTTCAAGGACACTAGGAGGGGTAAAGCTTAATTTCTTGATCGATACCGGAGCATCGAAAAATTATATTAAGAACTTAGATGTTTTGAAGGGAATAAAACCCACAAAGACCCCGTTTTCAGTTCAATCTATTTACGGCAAAACTAAGAGCACCTCAGAATGTCTCGTGAATGCCCTAGGCAGAACCACCCCTTTCTTTATATAACCTTACCTTAATAGCTTTGACGGAATAACTGGTTACGACCTTTTAATGAAAAGAAATGCGACGATCGACGTAAAGAGGGGTATTTTAGACTATGATGGCAAAGAGGAAAAGCTTCTTTACCTTTATTCAGTGAAACTAAATCGTCTTGCGGTTGACAATACGACCATTCCCCCCGGAACTCAGCGATAATTTCTCAGCCATGATTCAAGATCAGTCAGGTGTGTTCGCGGACCCCACAACACCAATGTCATTGCTACCATTAGGACTACAGATAATGAGCCCGTTTATTCAAAGGCGTACCCATATCCAATGGCAGAAACCGAATTTGTGAATAAGGAAATAGAGAATCTGCTTAACGATGGCATTATTCAGCCTTCACGATCACCGTACAATAACTCAATATGGGTGGTCGACAAGAAAGGAGTCGATGAAAACGGCGAACGTAAAATGCGTCTAGTAGCTGATTTCAGGATATTGAACGAGATAACTACTAATGATAAATACCTGATTCCCGACATGTCAGTCATCTTAACCAACCTAGGCAATTCGTCCCACTTCACTACACTAGACCTAAAATCAGGATTCCACCAGATGAAATTGGCTGAACGTGATAGGGAGAAAACCGCATTTTCGGTAAGCAACGGAAAATACGAGTTTTTCCGACTCCCATTCGGGCTAAAGAACGCGCCGAATATTTTTCAAAGAGCAATCAATGATATCCTTAGGGACGAAATCGGCGGATGTTGTCACGTTTACATAGATGATGTGATTATATTTTCAAGGACAAAGGAACAACATCTCAGGGATATCGGCATAATTCTTGCCAGGCTCTGCGATGCAAACATGCGTGTTTCTTTAGAAAAATCAAAGTTCTTTAAAGGCGAGGTTGAATTTTTGGGCTTCGTCGTATCAGCCAAGGGTATTAAAACCTGCCCTGACAAGGTCGACGCTATTCTGAACTATGAAATTCCCAAAACCCTCCGCTCCCTAAGATCCTTTCTTGGCCTTTCCGGGTATTATCGGGGATTCATCAAGGATTATTCACAGATCGCCAAACCTCTTACTACATTTTTACGCGGAGAAAACGGCACTGTGGGCACAAATAAGTCAAATAAAATTGAAATTATCTTAGATAGCGAAGCAATTCCGGCTTTCGAAAAAAACAAGAAAATTTTGGCTTCGGAAGAAGTCCTTCTTCTTTACCCTGACTTCGAAAAGCCATTCGACCTCACGACAGATGCATCTTCGCAAGCAGTAGGTGCCGTCTTGTCACAAGGCGGAAGACCCATTATGATGATTTCTCGAACATTGTCCAGTACAGAGGAGCACTATGCAACGAATGAACGAGAACTATTAGCTATAGTGTGGGCCCTGCAAAAGCTGCGAAACTACCTTTATGCAGTCAGACAACTTAATATTTTCACTGACCATCAGCCATTAATTTTTTCCATATCAGATAAGAGCTCAAACGCAAAAATGAAAAGGTGGAAGGCCTTTGTAGAAGAATTCTCCCCCCGATTTTTTTATAAACCAGGAAAGGAGAATTTCGTCGCAGATGCACTATCTAGGCAGTTTATGAACAACCTTAATGAGGACGACGCGTTGAGTTGTCTCACAAATCACAGTGAGGAATCCCTCACTCGAACCATACCGACGGTGCAAAACCCAATAAACTGCTTTAGAAACCAACTAATTCTCAACTCGGAGAAGACGGCAAGGAAATTTTTTTTCAAACACAGGTCGGACACGAAATTACATTTTCTTCGCAGGACGACATATTCAACCTGCTAAAGACGGCTCTAAACCCCAATGTGATCAACGGGATATTTTACGAACTGTCAGTATTAGGACAGATCCAGGATAAACTAATTAAAATGTTCCCATCCGTCAAGTTCCGTCATACAATGAATAGGGTCATAGACGTCACTAACAAAAGCGACCAAGTCGAAATTCTTGCTACTCAGCACAACCGTGCTCATAGATCAGCACGGGAAAACACCTTGCAGGTTTTGAAGGACTATTTTTTCCACACATCCATAAAAGCTCCAAAGAAATCGCTTCAAATTGCAAACTCTGCCTTGAAGCCAAGTATCAACGCCATCCCCCAAACCCTACGTCAATACCCGCACAACCCGGTGAAATCCTGCATTTCGATATATATTCAACAGATAGGTGCCACTTCCTAACTTGTATCGATAAATTTTCCAAATTTGCCATAGTTTCACCTATTAATTCTAGATCGATAATAGATGTGAAAGGACCAATGATGGAAGTTTTGAATTTTTTCAAAGGGACATCAACGGTAGTATTTGATAACGAAAAATCTTTTAATTCCGAAACAATGAAATCTCTTCTAAGGGGTCATTTCGGGATAAACACATTCACGACACCTCCATACCATATCAGTTCGAACGGACAAATCGAGCGTTTCCACAGCACTCTAACGGAGATTGCGCGCTGTATTAAATTAGCGCATGAAACAAGCAATATCACCGATATAGTCTTGCTTGCTACAGTAAAATACAATAGATCAGTCCATTCTGTCACGAAACAAAAACCAAATAGTTATCAGTTCGATTCCAGATAGTCTGAAAGAAGAAATTAAGACTCGAATCACTAAAGCGCAGGACATAGAACTCCGAAGATGTAATGAAAATAAAATAACGAAATTATTCCAGCCTGGTGATAGGGTTTTTGTCAAAACTAACAAACGCATTGGTAATAAATTTTCCAAGGTTTATGTGGAAAAAACGGTGGCAAAGGATTTAGGGACCACTGTATTAATTGGTAACACACGTGTTCACAAAAGTAATCTCAGGTGACATTTTTCATTCCAGGTTACTGATATTCTACCGAGGCACAGCGGAGCTGCTAGACTATTCATATTCTAATTATATACCGATATCTGACGGACTGGTTGCTACCTTTACGGGATACGACTACCTAACGAACCTTACCATATTCGAAAAAATTGTCGAAGAAACAAACAACTACGGTGAGCTTTTTCCACATACGCACATAAAGAAACTGCTACAACTCGACTCGGACCAAATTACAAATCTTTTAGGAGTACTAAGAATTCACCACCGACATTCTCGTAGTCTGAACTTTATTGGCACCGCCCTTAAGTATATTGCAGGAACCCCAGATTTCGATGATTTTCACGAGGTCAGCAAAAAAGAAGAAAGCCTTATAGAAGAAAATGAGCAGCAGATTAAACTAAATTCAGAGTTGCAAATCCAGATCAATAAACTAACGAGAACCATAAACCAACTGTTAGCGCACACTAAACAAGCAGAAATAGATACGGCTAATTTATTTAACCTTATCAGTAGCAGAAATAGGGCCGCGATTGCCGAACTAAATAACATAGCTCTTTCCATCACGTTAGGGAAACTTAATATTATAAACCCTGTCCTGTTGGATAGCCAAGAAGTCGAGACTATTATCAAGACCGAAAAGGGCTTTGCCATTAGCATTAATGATATCATTATGAATTCTAAGCTTAAGATACAGCAAAACAACGAGATTGTCGTTTTTTCATTTCATTTATTATAAAATATAACATTAGCACAATAAGATCCCAATGATCTTTTATAGCACAACTGTAACTTATAATAAAGAATTACAATATGTTAATGTTTAAAATTAAGTAATATATAAGTCAAAAACAGGAACAACAAAAACTTACAAAACTCTATAGAGAATCACAGGTGGAGCATAAGGAAAAACATAAGAATAATGTATTGATTACCCTATACCTAACTAGATAGCGAGCCTCAGAGGAAAGGGTATAACTTTGGATATGAAATAGCATTTTAACGAAAATAAGAATACAAAACACTCTTAAAGTTGCTTATGTTCAAACTATTACGAATATGAGATGGAATCGAGTTCCAGGTGCGAATAGCATTAACAAAAAATAGTCTTGCAGATGTTAGATAATTATAGTTGGGCACGATCAATTCCGTTAGGCGCGCAGATTTCGGGAAAGACAATTTTTCAAACAGATAGCTAGGTTCCTTATCCATCATAAGGCGAAATAGAAAAATGCAATTTCTAGCCTTCAAGTATTCAAAAATACCGC
>NW_016157805.1:28779-36882 GCF_001687245.7 Rhagoletis zephyria | reverse complement strand
TTCTGAACTTTGTTCCATTTTTGAAAGAAAATGTTTCTCTTATTCTCTAATTACCAAATCCGGTCCGGATTGTTAGGGAAAGAACCTAGTGTTGATATTATCAGTGAACTGTAATTTTTGATTTTCTTTCCTCAACCTTTAAGACATTGTGATTTAAATAATATCAACAAAAATTTCTGTGAAAAACCGAAACCGGAACGAAACCGAAACCCAAACCGAAATAAATTTTGAAGAACGAAACCAAAACCGAAACCGAAACCCAAACCGGAACGTTATTTTGAATCGGTTTCATTCCTTGTACTAAACAACTACACAGCAACGGGTAGGACTACATCCGCCCACAACATATCGCCCATAGAAATGGTAGACGATGGTGTCGTTATAATTAACAATCGCTACGCGGAAATACAACAAGAAGACAAATCAATGATCACCGTCAATGGCACATACCTAATTACATTCAAAAGCAAAGTGACCATTAACGACAGTAGTTACATCAACCACAAGAATGAGTACCAACTGACTCCGGAGGCTCCCATGGCACAAGATATTAAGTTTACCGAGCACATTGCAACGCTGTTGTTACCATATCTAGACGAAGTCAACATACGGAATTTAAGACATATCGCAACACTAAGGTACAAAATTAATATAAACCCAATCATAATGTTTAGTTCCCTTAGTGGATTGATTATCTCAGCGGTCATAGCGCTGACTATATTTCGCTGGAGGAAGAATCGGCAGAAACGCATTATTATAAATTTGATAGAGAATAATATTACCAAGGCCCCAGGACAGAACGATGGCGCGCCCGCGGACGGCCGATTTTAGAAGGGGGAGAGTTAACACCAGCGAGAGGTTGATACCCTTCCATAAAGTGCTGACACCCCGCTGATCAACACGCGCATCCGCTTGCCATTTCGTCACAACAAAATCAACAGTAAGCAATTGACTTCTCAGCGAATTGACTTCTCAACAAATTGGCTCTTGATCAACGAAAAGTTACTTCCACTGAAAAGGTGCTGACGCTCGCTAGTCTGCACGCATCCGCTTTGTCAGTTCGGTGCAGCGCAAACAGTAGCATAACGACCAACACGAGCCATTTCCCACCAAAAGCGCTGACACCCCATTACGGCTTCAGTTTGGCAACGGGCAACAACAACAATCAACGGACAGCTATTAGTTAGAATTAATATTTTAATAATAAGTTGTGCCCTGGTATTTGGCCTTTTTATGTGCGCCCTTGTAGTGAACGGCTGGCCTACATAGTAGGGAAATAAATAATAAATTAAAATCGAGTGTCTCGTGTTTTACTTACATACATACATATGTAGATTTTGATATTATATTTTCCAATATTTCATCTCTATGTATATAAAACTTAGCTGCATACGTATGACCGCCCATAACTCGAGAACGCATTGTCCGATTTAAGAAGACTTTTTTTAGTTGTGTCTGTCTTTGCCCAAGGAAAAATGTTACGCAGAGAAAGCCCCGATAGGTGGCGCTAGAATCCAGTTATTACTAAAAATCGTATTTATAGTCCGATCTCGGTCATATTCTATATATCTCTGCGAAAAATTTATCAGCTAGGGAGCGCTGGAGTCGAGTTCCCTGAACTAACTAATATATATTTTGAAAGCCGTAAGTTTCTTTACGTGAATTGTGGGTGAAAATGTTGGACCAAAATGTTTCAATAAAAAAATTAATTTTGGGTGGGACGAAATTCTGCGGGTCTGCTAGTATACAATAAATATGTACATATATATGACACGAACATTTACCACAATCGTCCACCTGGTACGGTGACCAAGAAAGAATGACTGAATAATAAATGAAAAATTATCCGTTATTCGGTATTACTTGTATCATCAATTCGTCATTCAAAATTACTTGAATGAAGAATTCAAATTTCTTCTTCATCCGAAATTATGAATAAAAATTTAATCGTTATTTGAAATTTCTTAATGTTGAATGGAAATTTATTCGTCGTTCTAAATTAGTTAAATAAAGAATAAAAATATATTTTTCAGTCGAAATTACTTGAATAATGAATAAAAATCTATTCGTCCATTCAAAACTAGAACAATTATGAATAACATATTATTTTTTATTTGAATAATAACACAAGGGAACAGTGATTTGGTTGCATCAAATGTTAAAGCTGTTTTAATAGACTTTTTTATGCTGATTATGAATCCGTAAGTATAAAGTCTCCATCAGCTCTAGATTTGGAGAAAAACGAGGTCAAGGTGTCAAAATATCGCGTTTTTTGCAATATTTTAGAAGGTCTAGCAAAAAAGCAAAAGGTGATTGAACCTCACTCCACTTAGGCTTAAAATAAAGCTACAGCTCTCGGCTACCATCCCTGAAAATACCATCGCGGCACCTTGGCGTGATGGTCACTTATCGTCATTTATTGAACAATTGCAAAATACTGGTGTATTGTGCTATGGTAAGAAAAAAAATTGTGCCAAAATGAGTTTTTGCTGTTCAATAAATGACTATAAGTGACCTTAGGGTCATGGTATTTTCAGGAACTGTAGTCGAAAGTTCAAGCCTTAATTTAAGCCTTAGTATAGGGCTCTATCACCTTTTGTTTAATTTCGGTGGGTACTCAAACTTCGCACAAAATCAAGTTTTGCTGTTCAATAAATGACTATAAGTGACCATCAAGTCAAGGTGCAGGGATGGTATTTTCAGGGATAGTAGTCGAGACTTCTACCTTTAATTTAAGCCTGATATCACCTTTTGTTTCTCTGCTAGAGCTTCTAATATATTGCAGAAAACGCGATTTTTTGACACTTTTACCTTGTTTTTCTCCAAATCTAGAGCTGATGGAGACTTTATACTTAGGGATTCGTAATCAGCATAAAAAGTCTATCAAAAACAGCTTTAACATTTGATGCAAAAAAATTGTTCCCCATTTTTATTCCCTTGTGTAATTTTAAAAACCCCCATCCCCGACTTGTGTAAATAAAATGAAATTTGAACTGAGTTGAGTGTTCTTTTGGTAGTTGGTAAAGAATGAAACGAAACTATTTTCTTATTGCCAAGTATACAACAAACCTTTCCAATGACTGGTAAGTCAATGCTACCCCAAGTGTCTGCAGCCCAATGTACTAGACCAGATCCAAAATCGGCAGTTATAATACCACACAATGCCGATACACATGCCACACTCAGTCTTTCAAAATGTATATGCTTCAGGATCAATAAGAGGTCTATTATCATAAGCGCAATACATGTATAAACGCAAATTATCTCCTGAAAGCGTTTACCTACAGAAAGAGAGCAAAGAAGAAAAATATATTTAAACATTTTGGAAATTACTACACGATAAATGAGGATGTGTTATTTTATTTAGTACCTGGCCCATACAAATTTGCAAGCTCTTGAGCACCCTTGTGTTGCGGCCCCCAACGTGGGGACTTATCTTCTGTGGTGAATGACTGTTCAAGCGCAGAATTGCCATTTGGATCCTCCTCAAGCATTGAATTCTCCATAATTTCTCGATCACTTTTTAATCGCATCTACAAAACAGTAAAATATAAAGCTTTCAGCAATTTTTCTTATTATTGCTTTAAAAGAGAAATAAAAAACTTAAATATGATCAAAGGTCTACAGATGCAATCAAACAGCATTAAGTTCGGTTGATGGGAAATCGTTGAAGATTTTATCAATTCGATTTCTAATATACAATCTAACAACAACGCTAAAGCTGCTGATAATAAAATTGTAACAAGGTCCAAGGCCAAGGCCAATGAACCTAGCATTGCTCGCAAAACTACTAATTCGTCAGCCACAAACAAATCTAAAGACTCTCTAAAGGTGTTCTTACACGATATGTATTTGCATGTGTACATGCCATTTTTACATATGGAAATGCCAACACATCGTGTAAAGGCAAATTTGATTTGTTTCTGTACAAAGCAGAATGTACGTACATACATACGAAATAGAAATGTTTCTATTTTCATCTGATACACAGACAGACTCATCTGGGTTTAGTTTATTTCATTTTCAAAGAAGGTATTTTTAAATAGTTAAATAAAGACTTAGTCTGTTCCAATAGCAGTCCGGCTTACAGGATTTAGTCAGAGCTTACAGGAAGTCGTTCCTATTGACATAAAACCTGTAAGTGGGAACACTTTTGAGAGAGTAACTGAGCAACTGTTCCTAGTCAGAAGTTACAGGATTTAGTCCGGAGTTTTTTTTCCTGTAAGTTCATGAAAACTGTCAAACGATCAGCTGATTTGCATGTGAAAACAAAAACAGAAAGCGGTGAAAGCAAAAAACCTTGTATTTGTAAAAAAAAAATTAAGTAAACAACGAAATATTTGAATATGTATAGATTTTAATAATCAGTTAGTCATATTTCAGCCAAATCAGTGTTGTACCAATGACATGTAAACAAACCAACTGACGGTTTTTCAGGAAATAGTGCTTTTTGCGTTCCCGTGCCCTTCTGCATCTGTTCTCCTTTTACTCTCACTTGAGAGAGTAAAATTGTAGTTTGACAGTTCCACAGGTTTTAGTCCGAAGTTCAAAGGAACAGACTAACTGTGAATTTGACAGAGATACGCAATTACATATGTATTGAACAAGTAACATTTACAGATGCAAATACATATCGTGAAGGAACGCCTTAAGTAACTCTCCCTGTCAACAGAGATCGACCATTCTGATCACCGACACTGCAATTGTTGCTGATGCAGCTGCGGTGGCTTCTGATCAGTGTTACCACTATTGGTTTTTTCCGACCAAATTTGGTCGCTTCTTTTTCATTTGGTAGGTTGTTAGGCAACAAAAATGATAGAATAAAAGATTGCGCCGATTTCAGCAGAATTCGTGAGAGTAATTTTGGTGTGACGTCACCGTAGAGTTGACAACTGAGAGCGGCAAATAAATAAAAAATATTTCATATCATACGTCAACAAAACCGATACCGATTCGAAAATTGTCGCTAACTGGGTACAGAATCTGTCGCTAACTGGTTACAGAATCTGCCTACAAAAATGATATTGTCCGATTCAGCTGGAACAAAAATGCTTCAAACAAGTAAGTGTATTATGGCCTCGAACCGACATATATACATCTTTCATTCGAACCTTAAATGTTTCGGTACCGAGTATCGAGAGTATTGGATACTTAAAAGTATTGACTCAGCACATCACTACCGCTGTCATCTCGACTGTGACGTCAGCAAAACAGCTGATTCTGTCAAATTCACGGCGCCACCTTCTGTATTCTCTCCACCGTGGATCAAATCGTTGCTACGTTCATGTGCATGTTTTCGCCCTTTTTTCGGGATTTTATGACTAAAAAGGGCGAATGGGATTTTCTGTCGGAAAACGGGATTTTTTGCATACCATACCAAGCAAGAAAATTTAGTAAATCATAAATAAGAAAAAGCTGCTCTCTGTGGTAAATTAACGCCATTCACTGTAAATGAATTGTAATAGCAAGTTTATGACTTATACAAAAAGTAATTGGGAAAAATAAAGTGAGTCAAGTTAGAAAAACGTGTTGTTTTTATTCAAATGTTTTGAGTTTATAGATTCTGAAAAGTATTTTGAGTGATTGTATTCTTTGATAAAGCAAAAAGTAAAATTTGCGATTGGCAAACGTTTGGGAGGTAGTCGTTGACAAAGAAGCAGTAAATAGTTCAATGGTTACTGACGTCAAAACGAAAAAGAGAAATAGATTAATATTAGGTTCTCATTGAGCCATTAACTCGAGTTTAACGTTTTGAGTTTATGAACTACTGTCGAGCGTTCACATTGGGGTGTTTAAGAAGCTCAGAGTTTAATTTGACATTTTTTTGTTTACCTTTTCTTATTCCCATTTAGTCTGTTCCCATTACTACAGGATTTAACACACACATAAGTCTAGAATACCAACCGTTTAGCCTTTTATGCGACGTATATTGTACTATAACCAGTTTTAAAACTAATTTTATATAAACGCCATTTAAAAAAATATATTTTTATTTTATTTTGTGTTTTAGTATATCCGGACTAAAAATATAAAAAAAGCATATAAATTATATACATACATGAAAGAAAAATTAATTACTTTTATTTTGACGTCGTTAATAGGTTATGTTGTTCAGAAGATATTAATATTTAAATAAATCAGAAAATTTAACTTTAACCATTGATCTCTTCTTTATATTTTACTTTCACCAGATAATTTTGGTAGGGTTGAAATCAGCACAAAAAGTTCTATCTAGCCACAGTTTGTGTTTTTGCATCGCTAGATTCTTGATATTCTGGACTTCTGTGCACGGAACGACCTCGGACTATTTTTGATAAAATCCTGCAGTACGGGAACAGACTAACTGTCGGTAGGTTGGTTGTAGGTTTGGATTATCAAAGACACAAACCGAATCGGGTCAAAAAGGGGTTGCATTCGCATAAACTCCAAAAAAGTGGTGTTTAAGGAGAGTCTAACGATATTTTTTGTATGGTAAACTCCGAGTTTTAGAGTAGAGTTAAGCGTTAAACTCCAAAATGGCCCATAAACTCGAGTTAATGGCTTAATGAGAACGCTTTATAAGGAGAGTTTAACGAAATTTTTTGTATGGTAAACTCCAAGCTTAAGAGTAGAGTTAAGCGTTAAACTCCAAAACGGCCCATAAACTCGAGTTAATGGCTCAATGAGAACGCTTTATAAGCGAAAAAGCATTAAATATGCTCGTTAGTTTGCTCTGAGCTTGCAGAACTCACGAGCAGTGTTGCCAGGTCTTCGGCATGAGAAAACGTCCCTCTTGGTCTGAAAAAACGCATTTCTGCATCAAAACGAAAATAAAAAAAAATGTCACTTACGTTATTTTGGCGGTTAGGGCTAGATATAATTAAAATGTCATTTCGACAGAGTACATTTAAAATTCATTGTAAACTGGTCGTTAATATAAAAATCATTTTATACATACACTTGTGATCAGCTGATTAAGTCATCAATATTTTGATTGATTTTGGCTACTTCTCTTTCGTTTATTTAACGATTATTATTTTTCCATAAAAGCCAAGCTCATTAACTAACAAAATATAAATCCACAAAAATTGTGAAAAAATTATAAACAATCTGCAAATTTTCAGCAGATTTTCAACTTTTTATTCAGAGCTTTTAGATTTTTTTTTGAGTAGGCAGTTTGATAGCCCATTAAGTTTCAGGGCAGTAATGTGCAAGTTTAAAGGGGCTAAACAATCGCGTTGATTTTTAATAATTTTTTTTTCTTGTAGGCATTTGGTTAGGGGCTCGGTTGTCGAAAATGCTAAATTACGTTCTTCTAAGAAGGAGCATAGCAATAGGTCTATTCAATATCAAACAATTGTTACGAATTGTTGCTAGTACTTGCAAGTTTTTACTGGGAATGCATTCAATAACCAAAAATAGTGGCAAGAGGGGGCGAATTCCAGAGCGTAACAACCCGAGAAAGCTGCAAATTCTTGCAAGTAAAAATCTTACTTACTGTTCTTCTAAGAAGGAGCATAGCAAAAGGTCCATTCAATATCAAACAATTGTTACGAATTGTTGCTAGTACTTGCAAGTTTTTACTAGGAATGCATTCAATAACCCAAAATATTGGCAAGAGGGGGATCCAATTGGATACATTTTTAGACGAATTTTTGCGGGATACTTATTTTTTCCGATCAGTATAAATATGGATACCTTTTTAAATAGGCCAAAATTTTATATATTCTATAAAGATTTTTTCGTTCAAAAATCTACTTTCATTAAAGATGATAGAAAGCATTACGTTTTTTAAATGTATTAAAAATCGCTACTTAATCGCAATATAACGCAAACGTCAAGCTGTGAAGTTCTACTTATTTGTGCCTTGATTGGTCTTTGTATTTTGCAAAGTTTATTGTGCTAATTTTGAGTAAAAGTTGCTATAAAAAGTGCCTACGAGCATCTTAGTGTGATAATAACAGAAGCTAAGTGAAAGTTTTGTGATTTTTGTGGTTTTTATTAAATTTAATTAAATTTCACTAGCTTACATCTAATCTTGCCGAGTCATTTGTTGTTATCATTGTTGTTGTTATTCCTTTGTAGTTAACTGAGATCGTTTCTATTTTTGCACATTTCTTTTTG
>NW_016157805.1:0-27155 GCF_001687245.7 Rhagoletis zephyria | reverse complement strand
CAATTTTGAATTGCACGACCCACTCCGTTGCTTATGCCAGGATTTTAACTCTCATTCCAGCACGTTTGATATATCAGATCCGCTTTTCAGCATTAAGAAAGCGATACTCTCCTCTCTCAATAAGTGAATTATTGACATAAATACATAAAATCAGCTGATGAATTTAGTTCTGTAGCTGAACAGTTTTAGATCTCGACACTTAACAAACTCCTGCCTATCGTGACTCGGCACAAAAATTTAAAATATTGGTTCCGTACGTCATGCGGACTGCGCCCCTCGTGCGGATGGGCGGGAATGGAGGGTAAAAACCGTTGGGATTATTATTATTATTATTAAGCGTGAAATCAGAGCATTTTAATTTTTGTGAACGAAGTAATGAACATATGAAGAGATCTCACCAAAATAGGTATTAGCGCAATTGTTTTAATTCGCTTAAAAGGATGCTGTAAGCAAGATCTTAATATACATATATATAAAATAAATTATATTCTTTCTGTAGTAATCTCTTTCATACCACATATTTTCATTTGTTAATTCAAAAAGAAAGAAGATTTTAATGTAGTTTAAAATACCCTTAAAAAAACAAAATTTGATTTACTTAAGGAAATTTGTGTGAATTTTACTGAAAAGGCTTTAAATACACTCTAAAAAAATTTTGTTTATTTGCGCATATTAAGAGCGGTAACCATATTCCTCTTATAATATGTACAAATTTGCACGTAGTGTAATAAAATTAAATATTGCCTGTTTACTTTTACATATAAAATTTGTCGCAAAGATCAAAATTACACATAAAATGTTGTAAATATAGTAATGTTTATTATTAGTAGGAAATGTATTTTTACTTAGAAAATTTTTGCAATTTTAAGCATTCTATATATGTGTATTTATGAGTATATTTTAAAGACCTATATTTATACTGATTCTTGTTGAAAAATATATACTTTTCAGTAGTAGTTTTACATGCTTTTTTAGAGTGTACTTGCTATTTATTATACTTACTTTGCAAAATACTTGTGCACAAAAAAATTTACATTATAAATTTAAATTACAAATGTTTGATTTTATGAAAAATAAAAATATATATACATGTCTTCCAATTCCTTAGGATGGGTTAAATGATGTCTTTCTTGAAAATTTTTGGTTTTCTTACAAATTATGACATGTATACGTAAACAAAGAAAATTGGATACAATTGGATACATTTTTGGCTTGGTCAGCAGTGTTGCCAACTTTTGAGGCGTTTTACCAAACTAAAAGCACCAAATTTTTTTTAATCAAAGGATGTTTTTTCATAACAGTTTGTATTTAACAAAAGCAAAAAATTAACAATATTTACAAGAATACATACATAAATCAATACACAAAACGTTTTCGCTCATAACGATCGAATAGCCTCTACACATGCTATGATGACTCATGCTTACGACGTAATACCGAAATACTTTTGAAACTACTATCACCCCTATTCTGCAACTCTTTCGGAATTTGCTACGAATCGTAGAAATAGTATGCTGCAATCCGAATCGTATTTTCGAACTTTCGAAATTCGTAACAATGCACAGTGGCCAATTTTTGGAAAACCCTGGCCAAAAGTCCAAGTGCATTCGTATGCATAACCATCTTCGTTTCGTTATAGACAACAAGTCGATTCTCTTAAGGCATTTAGTGTTACAGAAGATCGAAGTGGCTGTTGCTAGCAATTCGCTCTAAATTTTCGTAAATTAGAGTTTTCGTCGTTGTTAAAATCGTGGTATTATCTTTAAAAAAAATAACAGTTTTCAAGCATCCGCTCATGGACGTTGTAATCTAGAGTATGTAAAACATGTTTTTTCATTGTCACCCCATCTAAAAACTGACGTAAGACATAGATATTCACGGATTGATTTTTTTTGTTTACTCATTATGATGGATTAGGAAAATAGTTACGAGAGTGGTCGAGTTGGTCTAATTTTCTTTTACATATATATTGAAGTTTTTCCCATCCACCTTCAGTTTTTATACGCGATTCTTAATTTGTTTATGTTTAAAAGATTTAAATTATGTAAAAAAATATTTCTGTCAAGATTTTGATGTTTTAAAGACTGGATGTTTTTAGAATTTAAATGATGTCAGAAAGTACTACTATATTAGAGTGCTCATCCATGAGCCTCTCATTATTGAATGGGCACCCCTGCCCATTGGGTAACTTTCCGAGAAAACCCAAGAGTCAAGGAATAAGGGAATTAAAAAATACCGGCTGCTTGTACCCTCGGCCCCTGTAATTTCAAGTTTACGTTTAAACCCACCAAAACAAAATCATAAACTGTCGTCAGATGCCATTAAATTATTATCAACTATTGTAAATGCGGATGCGGAATTGCCATCAGTAAATATAGATACGAGCTTGGATACTTCAGATGACTGCGAGTCTGGCGGTGTATAAAATTGTTATCTTAAAAATATATTCCTGTACCAACAAATATGTATGTCTTGTTTATTGATTCATTCAAAATCCCGCAGTTCCCGTGTAAATTTGAACATCAAGATTTTTAGAAACAAACATTAAGACCTCGTTAGTGTTTGTCCGAGCTTCTCTTCCAATTTGTGGCGTGCGCCTTGATGTTGGCGCACAAAGGGGAGGGACCAACAGTTTTACGCCGAATCCGAACGGGGATTTTATTTTTATGAGAAGCTGTTCTTCGTGGCTGAATACACTCGGGGGTTTGCCATTGCCTGCCAAAGGGCGACTTTATTACAAAAAACTTGTTTGTTTCTTATTTTTTGATGTTGGTCGGAAACTGGGCTTGAACCCAGGCCCTGCGGAATGATAGCGTATATTGCTAACCGCTACATCACATTATATAACAAAAAAGCCGAAAACATGACCTTTTTTACTTAACTACCTTAGTTTTGCTAAAAATCTGATTATTTTAAGCGTACACAGCAGCCATTATGGATCCGCCATTTTGAATTTCGAAATTATGTGGTGAAATTTAAAACCAGCAACCAAAATAAAGACGAATACACAAAGTTTGATTACAATTGTACCACGCTTCGACTTTTGGCCAGCTTTTTCGAAAAATTGGCCACTGTGCAATGGGATGCCTAAACACGAACGAGTAAGCTTTTTTGCGTAATTTTGTACGAAAGCAATTCTGTGTCGGGGGCGAGATAAAAGATGTAAATCGATGTGTGTTTGCAGGAAATATTAGTGTTGTACATTTAAACAGATAAATTTGCCTTTCGCACATACGTATATTTTTATCCACTGCTTTATATAAGCAAGCAAAAAAGAACCTTTGATGCCTCTTATCGAGAAACTTGGATCCGGTTTAGTTATTTGTACAATGATTTTCGGTTGTTGTGTCCAAACGCATAACCCGAATCCAAAATCTTTAACATACACGTGTAACTAAAGGATTAAACTTTTATTTAAAGTAAATTTTCAAATTTCCGACCACTAGCTTATTTATAAATTCGGCACTTTTGCAAATTTCGATGTGGGTTCTGCGCAAAAATACTGTGGCGTAGCCGGAGTGATATGCACAATAAATGTTGTATAGCTATGCGGAAGCCCCTCTTCTCCGGCAACACAGAAAGGCGAATTCTACTTAGTAAGGGTTATAATCCCTAAGCGCGGCCGAAGGCGGAATCAAGCGCAATAGGTAGTGGACCTAACAAAGTGCGTGTTTTGAATGGCTTGGAAGAAGCTGTTGTTGCATTAACTGGGTTGGGAACCAGTTCTTCAGGCTTGCCGTTCAACAATTCAACCAGAAGCTGACATAGATGCGCCCATAGCTACTATGCCCGACAGCTCCGCATATCTTTGTGAAATCATTCCCATAACGCGCCCTTATTACGCTGCTATAATTGCAAATGCAATGGAATCCATAGTTTCCACCAAAATATGTAAAATCAAAAAAATCTTCTATAAATAAGCGTTTCATTAGTGTTTTTTTAATTCCTTTCCACTTTGTTTTCCTTCATTCAGCTATCTTCGAAAAACAACTGACAGCTGGCAATGCTGCACATGTTTTCGCAAGGGTTGCAGCAAGTGGATTTTTCGTTTTTCGTAGCGTAGCTACGAATTACGAATTACGAAAATTCGGGTTCTAGAATAAGGGGGTATAACTCGAGAAAGAAAAATCGAATGGCAGCACACGAAAATAATGCTGTAGAAAAGAGCAAACAATTTTATATTTTCATTATATAACCTCAAATATCGCAAAAACCCGTGTTTTTGGCAATCTGGGGGTAGGATATCTAAATTTCTAGTACTAGAGAAATTGTGCGGCCAGATTTGGATTTAGCACCAAGAAACGATGTGTTTTACCCAGGTGGTAAAATAATCAAAATTTGTACAAAAAATTAGGAAAGAAAAAAAGGAATACTTAACTTACCTGCGTATTAGCATTTTCAATGCGCCTAGAATTCAACGAGGTGGGTTTGCAACTTCAGCTTTTTATCAACCATGGTTGTATTTTAGTGCATTTAAATTTGTATATTCTTTTAAATTAATTTTCAAAAAGCACTAAATCTAGTGCTTAAAGCACCAAGTTGGCAACTATGTTGGTCAGTGATACATTTTCTTGAGACGGCGCGGCAACACTGAACGAGAGCCTCATTAGCTCTGCCGTTGCGAGCGAGGCACTCATTTGCAGCAGCAGACGAGCGAGGCAAAAGAGTCAAGCAGATTAGACAGGCAAACGGGTTGTTTGGTCAGCAGAAATGTATGGGCTAAAAATTTCATTAACTAAGAATTTCGAGTAAAGGATTGTACGCACACATGCAGATATGTATATACATACATATGTACACATATGTATGTATTTATTTATGTATATATTCGCATGCACAGAAGAATAGATGCGTGCTATTTTGACCAGTTTTATCCACCAGGTAGGCACATATGTGCATACATATCTATGTAGGTATAATTTTTTAATGTCTAATAATTTCTTATAACGGTAGAGAGCCTCTGCATATGGCTGACTATTTTACCGAAAAAGATATACGGACACTGGTAAATAGATATCTAAGAGACACATTTTCAAGCGAATGGAACAGTTTTAACCATTACTATAAAGGCCATAACCCCTCTGGCGAGAAACCTACTTACAATACAAGCTCCTCCTCTAGGAAAATATCGATATTCGTGCGTCTCAGAATTGGGCACACACTCGAAACCCACGTTCACCTCTTGAATGGCGCTTCCCGTCCAAATTGCTTGCACTGTGGATCTTCTGATTTCAACGTTATTCACCTCCTCGACCACTGCCCAAATCTACAACAAATTAGAACTTCGATATTTGATAACAACAAACCATCTGATTATCTTGCACAAACAGTAGACCGTCATATTGAACAAATTGCAAAATTTGTGACACTAGCTAAAATTAATGTATAACCATCCAAACTTTAAAAAGAAAAACACAAAACTTATGTAGATTTAAGACCCTGCACTTAATATGTGCTTCAGTTACAATATTCATTTGTAAATACTGTTAGTTCTCTGAATTATTATTATTAATATTCCCTTTTTAACTTTATCTCCATCTTTACTCACAATTAATATAAATGAATTTTCCTTTTTTTTACTTAAGCCGAAGGCCCTGGTAGCCAGTGCTTTAGTTTGTAAGTGGAATAATTATTTATAATTGTTTCTCTTTTAAATAAATAAATAAAAAATAAAAAAAATTTCTTATAAAATTTCAACTAGGTCTCTTTTATGCAGAGACTGAAAATAAAAGTTATTTTACAATTTTTGACATCAAAAAGGCATAGTAAAAAAATTATGCTATAACTTTTTCAAAGTTACCATTAGACTCATCTCATATTGTAGATTGTGATTCCTACATGACTTTTATCATTTTGGGCAAATAATACCGATTATATCTGCTTTTTATTTTTTTAAGGCAAAAAAAAAAAATTAAAATTTGCCTTTTATTTTTTTGAGCAGAAAATAATCGGTAATTGTTGCATTTTATTTTTTCAGGCAAAAATAAAAGTCAAAGTTACAAATCAAGTATTCCAGAGCTATGTATACTCGAATTTAATAGTTTTAAAGCTCCTATCTGGATTCTAATAACTCCCTAATACACAAATATCAGGGTTAGATCAAATCTAAATATGCATGTACTATGTATAAATACAATATATGAAGGCATCTTTTGTTAACGGCATCAGATCTGCACAGATCATTCAATTTTCAAAACTGAGGTTCCAAATTAAAGGGCTTGGCCTCTAAATGTACAGCAAGGTATGACTTTTTTGGAAAGGGTTGCCCCTTTTTTTAAATTATAAAACCTGCACCGTTCGTTGTATTCGAAAAAAATAGGTTTCAAATGAGAGTGCTGGGCCTTTAGATGTGCAAGAAGGTTTCATTATTTTGAATAGGGTTGCCACCTGCTTAAAAAATCATAAGACTTACACCGTTCGCGCAATTAAAAAAAAATGATATAATTAGTGATGGCACGATTAATCGAATAACCGACTATAATCGGTTATTTTCATTCGGTTAACGATTTAATTGTATTGAAATTTTCCTTTCGATTAATCGAGCCATTAACCGATTAATTTTTCAAAATAATCGAAAATAAACCATCAAAAATTTACTAATTTACCCACACAATAATGCATAAATCAAAATAAGTTGGGATGTTTTTCACATTCTCGTATTCTGCAAATTTTTTAAACGATATTTTTGCGAAAAAAATTAAAACAACCCAGGTATACACATATTTTCATTTTATTTTCCGAATCCGGTGTTGCGCATTTTCTTCTTTTTTATATGGAAGAAAATAAGCAACGCCATTACCAAACAGAAAAATTCCAAAAAATCAGCGGTAAGTGCCAGATACTTCAGTCTTGGAATTTTTCATAAAAAATTGAATGGGCTACAAACCTGCATACTGAAAATCTTTCTATGAAATCTAATTAAAAAGCTGTAATTTTTTGTGAATTTTTTTAATATTGCACAAAGTTTGATATATACCTTGATTATACCAACACATAAAGCGCCTTGACCCAGTTCGATGTGATTCAAAACGGAAGCATACACCAATTTTCAATACGCTCAGAAATTCAAAAGTGTATTGCCTCGAATTTGTTTTCAAATCGCTTTATTATTTCTCACATCGGTTAGAAAACAGGTATAAACAAATAACTCATTTGACGCGAAGTGAAAAGGCTGGTTTTCTTTATACGGCCCGTTTTAAATCTGAATTATTATTATAACAAATTTGAATTCTTGTCTGCTTCCATTTCGGTCCACCGCGCAAATTAATTCTTTAAGAAATACCGAATAAAAATAACAATTTTGTTTACTTTTGAATACGGTTTCAGCAAGTGCTCGATAACGACACAGGTATAAATGTTTGAAAGAAATATGTGTTGAGTCAAATGAGCCTTTTGTTAATGCGGTTCTTGCGTAGGTATAAACAAGGTAATAGTTATATTTATACGTTTTTTTGCTACATAAGCTATATTTAAAAAAATAACTAAAATTAAATAACAAAAAAATATTGTCGTGTGCTATAATTTTGACCCGGGGTGTAAGTCAGTTTTTATAACTTATAAATGGTCTTTATTAATTTTCGATTTTAATCAAAATGACCGATTAATCGGTTAACTTCTTACGATTAATTGCAATTATTATTCGAATGCTTTCGATTAATCAATTAACCGATTACTCGATTATTATTTTTTTTTGCCATCACTAGATATAAACGGGCTTGGTCTATAGATCTGCAAGAAACCTCTATTTTTTTTAAAAAGGGTTGCCACCTGTTACACTTTTTTTCGTGCAGAGCATCAGATTTACACCGTTCTCTCGAGTTTCAAAATGAGGTGCCAAATTAGAGGTGTTCACCTATAGACGTGATTTGGTTTTTTAAAGGGGCGCCGCCTAATTACAAATGCATTGTTTAAAATATGATAGTAAAATATCACAATATGGGTATGAGATTAAATTAATATGTTGGTGTTTTTAATAGAGTTGCTACTTATTATNGTTACACTTTTTTTCGTGCAGAGCATCAGATTTACACCGTTCTCTCGAGTTTCAAAATGAGGTGCCAAATTAGAGGTGTTCACCTATAGACGTGATTTGGTTTTTTAAAGGGGCGCCGCCTAATTACAAATGCATTGTTTAAAATATGATAGTAAAATATCACAATATGGGTATGAGATTAAATTAATATGTTGGTGTTTTTAATAGAGTTGCTACTTATTATGATGTATTAAGGGCATTCGATATTGCTATCAATCGCAAGCTGGTTAAGAGTTGTTAACTAGATGACAACTATCGAAAATTCGCATACATTTATACAAAGACTATTTAACTAGCTGCCGTTCGATACCAATATCGACTGTCCTTAATATTTTACTTACCGTTCATAGCTATATATTTTTTAATAGGTGGCAACTCTTAAAAGCACGAACATATTAATTTAGTATAAAAACCCTTACGCTTTGTGCCCATATTGCGATATTTTACTGAGTGTCATATTTTAAGCAATAGATTTATAATTAAATCCAAAGCACATCTCTAGGTGAATACCTTTCACTTGGCACCTCATTTTAAAATCGAGAGAACGGTGTAAATCTGGTGCTCTGCACAAAAAACAATGATTTTAACAGCTGCCAACCCTTAAAAAAAATAATACGTTCTTCCTTGTACGGTGTAAGTTTTGTGATTTTTTAATCGGGAGGCAACCCTATTCAAAAAAAATTTAACTTTCTTGCACTTCTAGATGCCCTGCACTTTCATTTTACACCTAATTTTTTTTAATACAACGAGCGGTGCAGGTTTTACAATTTTAAAAAAGGTGGCAATCGTTTTCAAAAATCGCATACCTTGTTGTATATTTAGAGGCCAGGCCCTTTAACTCGGAACCTCAGTTTTGAAAATCGAATAATCGGTGCAGATCTGATGCCGTTAACAAAAAATGCCTTCATTTATTGTATTTATAGTGCATACATACACACATAGATGTGATCTCACCCTGGTATTTGTGTATCAGGGAGTTATTAGAATCCAGATAGGAGCTTTAAAACTATTAAATTCGAGTATACACAACTCTGGAATACTTGATTTGGAACTTTTACTTTTATTTTTGCCTGAAAAAATAAAAAGCAACAATTACCGATTATTTTCTGCTCAAAAAAATAAAAGCAAATTGATTTTCCATTTATTGTGCGTAATTTTATATGAATCTTTAATTTTTTTGAGAGCCTTTACAAATAAAAAAAATTTCGGCATATGTACATACATACGCAGCCATATAACGAATTTTCATTGAAAACTTTTTTTTTTTTGATAACACTGTGCGACAGCTCAAATCAGTATTGAGTAAAACCAAATGCAAGTGATAGTTTTTGAATTTCATTGAGTTTTTTAATAAATACTAAAATTAGAGGCCTATGTATGTTTAAAAAAATCATTCGCGATGCATTATATATGTATGTACATACCTAATAAACATTCGGCTTGGTTAACAATTCGAAAATGAGTCGAAAACCAATCTTTTTTCGAGTCTCACCTTCGATAAAGAATGTGAAATAAATTAGTATTCGATTCGAGAACTAGGCCATTCTCCAGCAAAACAGAACCTTCGTTATCCAATATATTCTCCTTTCGTTATGAATTCGAAATCCAGAAATATTATCAAATACCTTTTACTCGCAGTAGTTGCGGAAGGCAAAGTAAATACTCTACGCGTCTTGCTATTGATCGGTAGTTTACGTACGCTTGCAGAAACTGGTTTATGCTTACTCACACTTGACCCGCGCAGGAGTTTAATACATAAATATAAAAATATTAGACTGCATCACACCCCATACAAAAAAAATCGCTACTGTTTTTCCATTGGAATTATAAAATCTATTATATTTTAAGACGTCCACCAAAATATTTCGAAAAAATATTAAGATTTAAGTGTGCTGGACCGATCTGGAAATACCTCCAAAGATGGAGTTTTTATGAATAAAAATAGTTTCTTTTGAAAAAATCCCCTCAAATGACAAAACGGTTTAAGCTTAAAAAATTTGCGTAAAAATATTTTTAAAAAATTAAAAAAAAAATTTGAACGGAATCGTAATAAGATTTTTGATGCTGTTTTTAACTTTTTTCAAAGATTGGTATAAGAAAAACTTGAATAACTGAGCCTAACCTTTCCCGATTTAGACTTGTGAGATATCATTGGAAAGGTATTTTCTCACCCTTTTTATTTCTTTGCTAATCAACTCATTCAAAGGATGAAAGAGAAAGGTAGGATGAACGAATATCATTCAAAGTTGAATTAAGATGTGTTGGTGCTTGAAAAAAAAATATTGGGATCCGAATGACTTTTTTTGCACATAAATAAAAATAGAGGGAAAATACCTTTCTACCGAGATCCCATAAGTCTAAATCAGAATAGTTTTGACCCAGTTATTTAAGTTTTTCGTAAATCAATCTTTGAAAAAAGTAAAAAAACAGCATCAAAAATCTCATTATTACGATTCCGTTGAAAAGATTTTTAAATATTTTTATGCAGAATTTTTAAGCCTAATTTGTTTTGTCATCTGAGGGGGCTTTTTTCAAAAAGTTCTTTAAGAAACTATTTTTATTCATAAAAAAACTCCATTTTTGGAGGTATTTTCAAATCGGTCCAGCTCGCTTAAATCTTAATATTTTTCCGAAATATTTTTTTTTGGACGTCTTAAAATATAATACATTTTGTAATACCGGTGGAAAAACCGCAACTTTTTTGGTGATGCAGTCTAATAAATATGCATGTAATGTATTTACATATGTATGTATATAACTCTAAAAAAATATTTCATTCCATAATCTGTGCCTATGCATGTAATAAATTTTATCTGCTGTTTCAAATACTGCCCTAATAACTATAATAATCACATATTTATATGCATATGTATATATGTACATACAATAATTAACATACTTTCGTACATAACCCTGCAAAAAATTGTGCGACTAATCTCTAAAGAGAGTATTCCGAGATTACTCTCAATCGGGTACAATTGGGCATTAATTAGTCGGAACTAGTCTCATGCGGGTACTATTGGAGATCAATTAGTATCGACTCACCCCTTAAGGGTCTAATTGGAGATCAATTAGTCCCCGACTCATCTCTAACGGGTACTATTAACGATTTAATGATTTGTACGCACTTAGTAAATTAAATTTCATGTGCGTCGATGGTACATAGAAAGAGTATTCGCCTAACAAAACTGAGCACCCCGGTTCGAATCGCAGCTGGCGCAAATTTTTATTTTTATTTTTTAAAAGTGACGAGTCGCATTTTATACCCATTCGGGTATAAAGGTGAACAATTAGTCTCGTCATAGGACATGCTCGAACAAAAGCGAACAGTTCATTCCATACAAAGAGATCAAATATGGTATTAGTCGCATGTTCCTTTGCGATTGCTCCCGGAGTCATCCCGGATTAGTCGCATTTTTTGCAGGGAATCTATTGACTACATTCCCACATTTTTATGCATAAAAATGCATGTGTTGTATAGTACTCGCCTCGCTCGTCGCTCACTCGTCTTACCTAGCAGAGAGTATGTAGCACGGATGATAAATGAGTTTTTTAATTTTGTACCAAATGGCCAAAAAAAGTGTACTAAATAAGCCCAAAAAGTACCAAAATTTAAAAGACCATACGTACATAGTTACATATACATATGTTTTTAGATTTTCTGTATAAAAATCATGATATAAAACATGGCGTGTCGAAGTTGGAAAACATAAGTGCAAATCAATTGTTTGAAAAGGCCACCAAAACGCCAAGGTAATCACCAAAACATACAAGTTATAAGTAAAAAAAAACTTTCAAAGCATTTAACGGAATGGAAGTTTTACAAAAACATTTTGCAAAATATTTAATTTATAGAAATAAAGAAGTTAATAGCAGTGTTCTCGTACCTAAAATCTTGCGATGTGGGGCGACATCGAGACCGCAAAATGACACTCAGATCTGCCAATTTCTTCTGGAAAAAATTTTACCTGTGAAAACTTACAATTAAAAAGTCTGTTAACCACAAACATGTGTTGGTGAATAAAAACAAAGAAAGGAAGAAAAGTTTAGTTTATATGGTTGACAAACGGGCTCGTTTATTTGCATAAACACCCTTTATATTTTTTGACTCATGCATTTTCGTCTTTAAAATGCGTATACGCAGCCGAACAAATGCACGAAATTTTTGGGAATTAAGAGTTTACGGAATGTACATAGCTCAGTGGTTAACGCTTCTGACTTTGAACATCGATTACGCAGGTTCGATCCCTGCCGAAGTCTACAAAAAAAAGAAGTCTGATGAGGAGATGTGGTGATCGCCGAAATAGCTGCTATAAGTTCTACCGTGTAGACTTTGTTGTTTTTTCAATTTTTCCTAATAAACAATCGTGGTACAAANCAAAAAAAAGAAGTCTGATGAGGAGATGTGGTGATCGCCGAAATAGCTGCTATAACTTTTACCAAAATGTAAATTATTTGTTGTTTTTCTACCAAATTTTTCATTAAAAATGGCCACAAACTTGGTAGTTAATTGATTTTAAATACATGATTATTTTGCTATTTTAGATTAATTTCAATTATTTTTAATTAAATTAAATTAAATCAAATAATTCAAAGTAATTAATCAATTAATGTATAATTAACTATCAATTGTTGGGTTCTGTAAGAAAATTAAAATAATCANAAAAAAGTTTGATTTTATAAGCTTTTATTTAACTTGGTCATCCCGCGGAAATCGAGGAAATTTCCAATCGATTTTAAACTGACTTCCCGACAAGTTAGAAACTTGAAATTTTCAGCATAGTTCCAATCACGATGACACTGCAATTTGAGATATAAATGAATTCCCCATATGGTCCATGGGTCTTGATTCAAAGGCGGTCAAAAAATAGTAAGTTTTATGGCTAACAGAGCGTAATTTTCCAAAGAACGTAAAACCACTATAAAATTGTTAAAGCTGCCGGCGCGCCGCGGCGGTAGTGTAGCAAAGCTATTTGTGGCAAATTCTATATATCAACCTAGTCTAGATATGAACCTCGTTGTAGGCATAATATCAAGGAGATACAATTAGATTTCCAGATGTCGCACCGCCAGAAGAAGTTAAATATTGCGCCTAAATAACTATATGCCCCATTTATATACGTCACAGCGGAAATGGACGATGCGCCATTTCTTTAAATTAAATTAACTGCTGCTATATGTACATATGTATGTTTATACAAAACGTAAGCAAACAACATTTTGCTTGCATAGTCTTCTGTTCTCTTTCATTGCAAGTTGAATTATTTTAATATCTGTTGCATAATTTTGTACACAAAATAAAATATCACTGTTTAATATACAATGCTTTTATAAATGGACTTAAAATTTTAAATTAAAATAATGTAAAAAAAATATATTTTAAAAACAGGGTTGTAGGGTTGTAAGTGTTCAAATTTGTGCAATATTAAAAAAAAATTCAACAAACTTTCGTACAAATTTCTAGCTTTTTTAAAAATTATAAAAAATCAATAGTAATTTTTAGCCATTTGAAACTTGTACTTTATTCTACTGGAATTCAAGGGGCTACAAAACTGCATACTCAGAGTCTAATTAAAAAACTCGAAATTTTTACGAAAATTTGTTGATTTTTTTTTCAAATTGCATACATTTTTAAGGCAGTGGCACTCGATTCGTACATTTGTACAGATTGGTACATTTTTATATTGGGCTATTGGTACAAAATACAAAAAATGGGAATATTTTTTTTGTGATCAAAAGATTGGTACAATACAGCGATGTTCTAGTTACTGAAAAATTTCAACAAATTAATTTTCGTGATTGGGATAAAGAAAAATATTTGGGATACGATTTGCACCAAATTTTGTCAAATACCCAATCGTGTGCCACTGCTTTTAAACTTGTATTTATACGGATGTTGTTAAAGAATGAACTATAAAAAAACTAACCAAAATTAAATAACATCACAAATAATACTTTAAAACCTGTGCAAATTTGGTGCGGCTATAATTTTTTCGACTACTGTACATTAGACTGCATCACCAAAAAAAGTTTCGGTTTTTCTGGCGGAATTACCAAACCGAGTATATTTTAAGACTTCTACCAAGATATTTCGGAGAAATATTAAGATTTACGTGAGCTGGACCGGTTTGAAAATACCTCTAAAAATGGATTTTTTATGAATAAAAACAGTTTCTTAAAGCATTGTTGGGAAAAAATCCCCTCAGATGACAAAACAGTTTAAACTTAAAAATCTACATAATTTGTTTAGGAAAAACTTAATACCTGCTCCAAAACTTTACCGAGGTATCAGTGGAAAGGTATTTTCTCACCCTTTTTATTTCTTTTCAAAAAAACTCATTCACGTCCCAATTTTTTCTTTATTCAATACCAACACATCTTAATTCCACATGGAATGACACTCGTTTTTCTTATCTTCCTCTTTCATATATTGAATGAGCCTATTCGCAAAGAAATTAAAAGATTGAGAAAATACTTTACCAATGGTACCTCATAAACCTAAATTGGTAAGGTTTTGGCTGAATTATTCAAGTTTTTCTTAAACCAGTCTTTAAAAGAAGTGCAAAAACAGCATCAAAAATCTCATTATTATTATTCCGTAGAATTTTTTTAAATATTTTTATCTAATCTTTTTAAGCTTAAACTGTTCAGTCATCTGAGGTAATTTTTTTCAAAAAATATTAAAAAAACTGTTGGGAGGTATTTTCAAATCGGTCCAGCTCACGTAAATCTTAATATTTTTGCGAGATATTTTGTAGGAAGTCGTAAAATATAATAGGTTTTATAATTCCGGTTGAAAAACAGTACCGCTTTGTTTTGTATGGGGAGTGATGCCGTCTACTGTACATAAGTTGACTATGATTACTCGGCCGTCTATCATAGTAGCACAATGCCACTAACAGCCAGTTTCACCAAATTATTTAAGTTTAATTTTCGAATTTTTGGTTTCACCAATCAATTTTTAATTTTGATTTAAGTGACCTATGCTCTTCACTTAAATAAAAATTAAATCAGAATAACCACACTCAGAGGTGTTACAGGTTTAATCACCTGATCATTGTGTATCTGCTGCTTACTTGTATACCAGCCCTGCTTTTACAACACAGAGTGCCAAAGCTTTCAAAAGCTCTCAGCAAAAATGAAAGCTTTCGCTAGCCTAGTCTGTTTTACAACCACTTTTTATTCACTTAAATAAATAGTTTATTGAAACTGAAAATTCTTTAAATGAGAATTAAATACAAAATTAAATTAAAGTTAATTTCCACTTAAATAGTTTGGTGAAACTGGCTGTAAGTGCATTTTAAAATTTTCAGGCAATAGTTTCATGCGATTATCGATTATTTTTTTTGTTGTTTGTGTGAAATATTTTATTTTTATCAGCATTTTTCTTTTAATCAAAATATGTTGAAATAAAAGTGAAAAGAAAAAAAAATGTACTGGTTTTGCGTTTTCAATAACTTTTTCTGATATTTTAGTCTTCCACTCAATTTTACTCGCTATAATTCTTTTATTTTCTGGCTTCTAGTACTTACTGGAAAATTTTATGAATATACCTATTATGACAGCAACTTTTTTTTGATTTAAGTAAGAGTTACGTTTTTAATAAACACCACGTATTTACTTAAATAAAGTAGAAAAAGATGACTATATTTTTATGCACAAAAATTCAAAACTCCAAGTAAATAGAGAGTGGTATTTCGACATAATTGTGGTGCAGTACCGTATCTTGACAAAAATGTATCAAAAATGTCAATGAAGTACCAATGTACTTTTGGTTTCCAAAATGTACCAAAAAAGTACATTTGTACCATCAATTTCATCACTGGTATGTAGACAGCTACTCGCCTCGCTCGTTTAATAGGAGCGCTAGCAAACAACCAGCGCTGGCTCGTTTGGCGAGCAAGCCAAACTTCTCGTGCCTCGCCTCATTTCTCGCTCGCTCCAACTCCAAGTTGGTGCCCAAGAATGATAGGATACAAGATTGCGCCGATTGCAGCAGGATTCGTGAGAGTAGTTTTGGCGTGACGTCACCGTAGAGTTGACAACTGAGAGCGGCAAATAAAACTGCTGTCTAGTGATGTGTTGAATTGTCGGTACCCAATACTTAAAAAAGGTTTCGGTATCCAATACTTCCTTATCGGTACCCGATACTGATTCTTTACATTAAACCTTCGCCATTATATGCATTTCAAGTTTAGAAAAAACTTTCATTACTAATTTATATGATATCGGCTAAAACACTTGAACTTATCGCAACAGAGAAATATTATTTGATCTGTTTTAACCCTAGTCAATCCGAGGTCCAAGAAGAAAACTTTGACGGATAAAGAAGCCTTTCAGGGGTGGAGATTCTGTAACCAGTTAGCGACAAGTTTCCGATTGATATCGCACTTGTCGACGTAAAAATATTTCATATCATACGTCAACAAAACCGATACCGATTCAAAAATTGTCGCTAACTGGTTACAGAATCTGCCTACAAAAATTGATATCGTCCAGCTGTATTAAAAGCTCTATTGGCTCCTACATTCGGGTTTTGATAAGCGTGTCTCCCCTGAACCGTTTTTTCCATATGTTTGGCCTATGTGCGCTGTTATTCGAAACCTAAATGTTTCGGTACCGAGTATCGAGAGTATTGGATACTTAAAAGTATTGACTTAGCACATCACTACTGCTGTCATCTCGACTGTGACGTCAGCAAAACAGCTGATTCTGTCAAATTCACAGAGAACCGATTAGCGGTATTGCCATCGGCGCCACCTTCTGTATTCTCTCCACCGTGGTTATTGCCCACCCTGATTTTATATACTGCCTTTTTTATTGAAAAAATTTTGAAATTTTTATATTAGTTAGAGTTATAAAAAAAGTTCCATCGAGTACAGCAATTTCCCTTCAACAGTTCGAAAATCCAACAAATTGCCAATGTAAAAATATCACGGACTCGTCACCCCTTTTCCCCCTTCATTAAATAGAGTATCTTTTTCTTAAGTCGGTTATTGGGACGAATCGAGAGTACAGGAGGACAAAAATGTATACTCCATATGTATTTGACAGATTTCAATGAAATTTGGTATCCAGGGGTTTTCGTTGTTAATGATTTCAAAATTGATATGAAACTTTCAAAATTCAAAATGGCGGATACAATATGGCGAAAAAAATCTTAAAAAATGTATATATTGCTATGAAGCTTGGTATCCAGAGATTTTCGTCGTCACTGGTTTCGAAATTGATATTAAATTTTCAAAAATCAAAATGGCGGATCCAATATGGCGAACCACTTTTTTTAATTAAATTTCGAAATCAGTGACGACGAAAATCTCTGGATACCAAGATTCATAACAATCTATACATTTTTGAGGAAATCGTCCGCCATTTTGATTTTTTTAAATTAAATATCAACTTCGAGATCAGTGACGACGAAAAGCTGTGGATATCAAGGTTCATAAAAATCTATAAATTTTTTAATAAATCGTCCGCCATATTGGATCCGCCATTTTGAATTTTGGAAATTTAATTTAATATTCCAATTCAGTGACGACGAAAATCGCTAATTACCAAATTTCATTGAAATCTGTCAAATACTTATGGAGTAAACATTTTTGTCGTCCTATATTGTCGATTCGTTCCTATGTGCGCCGCCTGCTTGAGCAAAATTTTTACGTAATGTAATGGCCAGCACAAATCCCAGACCTCAACGCCATCGAAAAATTGAGCGCTGTGGTCAAGAGAGGATTAGCATAGCACAAGCGATCTCCGAGTAACATGGAAGAGCTTTGGAGGCGAATAAAATTATAATGGGGTAATATTCCAAGCAAAATCATAGAAAACTTAGTAGAGAGCATTCCAGTCGTATGAAAATCGCTATTAAAAGTAAGGGAGTCACCACCAGGGATGCCTTTTGGATCTAAATAGATCCAATTGGATACATTTTTAGACGAATTTTTGCGGGATACTTATTTTTTCCGGTCAGTATAAAAATTGATACTTTTTTAAATAGGCCAAAATTTTATATTTCCTATAAAGTTTTTTTCGTTCAAAAATCGATTTTCATTAAAGATAGTAGAAAGCATTACGTTTTCTAAACGTATAAAGAATCGCTACTTAAGCGTGAAATTAAAGCATTTTAATTTTTGTGAACGAAGCAATGAACATATGAAGAGATCTCACCAAAATAGGTATAAGCGCAATTGCTTTAATTAGCTTAAAAGGATGCTTTAAGCAAGATCTTAATATACATACATATCGTCGTTCAAAGTACAAAACCGCAACAAAATGCAAAACCGCGTATCAAGATAATGCAGAACTGCGTATGTGACGTTGCATAAATTATTTTCTAGAGAGTAAAAACACTTATATTTCAAAATGGTTCTCTTTTTTATAAATCAATCGCATTTCTGGCTAGTATATTTCAGGACGAAGCCAAGAGCTTGTGTGAGCAAATCCAATTTTTGGCAGCAAATGTCAGTTACGCGGTTTTGCAGAATGACGATACGCGGTTTTGTATTTTAAACGACGATATATGTAAAGTAAATTATACTCTTTCTGTAGTAATCTCTTTCATATCACATATTTTCATTTGTTAATTTAAAAAGAAAGAAGATTTCAATGTAGTTTAAAAAACTAAATTTGATTTATTTAAGGAAACTTTTATGAATTTTACTGAAAAGACTTTAAATACACTCTAAAAAATTTTGTTTATTTGCGCATATTGAGAGAGGTATCCGGTTTCCTCTTTTAATGTATGGAAATGTGCAAGCCGTGTAATAAAATTAATCATTGCCTGTTTACTTTTACACATAAAATGTTTAAAATAAAGTAATGTTTATTATTAGTAGGAAATGTATTTGTAGTTTGAAAATTGTTGCAATTTTAAACATTCTACATATGTGTATTTATGTGTATATTTTAAAGATCTCAAGTTCAAAATCAAATACTATATACGTATATTATACAGATTCTTGTTGAGAAATATATACTTTTCAGTAGTAGTTTTACATGCTCTTTTTAGAGTGTACTTGCTATTTATTATATTTACTCTGCAAAATACTTATGCACAAAAAATGTACTTTATAAATTGAAATTACAAATGTTTGATTTTATGCACATGTATTCCAAGTCCTTAGCATGGATTAAATTATGTCTTTTTCATGAAAATGTTTGGTTTTCTTACAAGTTATGAGATGTATATGTAAAAAAAGAAAATTGGATACATTTGGATAAATTTTTGGCTTGGTCAGGGATACATTTTCTTGAGACGGCGCGGCAACACTGGTCACCACAATCCTTTTGATATCAACCTCCTAAAATCTTAAAACAGAAAAGTTCAAAACTGAGTCAATAGAGTTGCCTTGCGTTTTTGCTGTGAATCGCTTGTTTCTTTCTTAAGTTTAGTTTTTCTGTATACAAGGCTTTATTCGTTAGATAATAAGGACCAATTGCTGAAAATTTCAAAGCAATCCGCTTCTTATTAAAAAAGTTATGTTACTGTAGGTAATAAAATGTCGTACATGCACTCGGTTTTGATCGCCAGTGTAATGTGTATGTTATGCCAAAATATAAACTTAATTGTGTTTCTGACAAAAGGTGATTTTATTGTGTTACATTTGTTTATACAAAATATAATAAATCGAAACTTAAATAATTACCTGAAAAAAGGTGAAACGACATTTTAATTTCTCGATGCTTGCCAATTGTAATCAAAAATGTCGTTTTATAATGTGTATGTTATGCCAAAATATAAACTTAATTGTGTTTCTGAAAAAGGTGATTTTATTGTGTTACATTTGTTTATACAAAATATAATAAATCTAAACTTAAATAATTACCTGAAAAAAGGTGAAACGACATTTAGAGTTTATAATTCGGTCTTATTCTTCAAGTCTTCTAGAACAAATGAATTTTACCCTATCATGATCCTGTGTTTCACTTCTTCTCCTCTTCTTCTTTATGTTCATATCCGTAGAGTTAAGTTTATGTTGCACGTAGTTTACACTTAGAATATAATCAATTTAAGTAATGGGTAGTTTAGACTTACAATATAAAAGTTTAGATAATAAGTAAAATAAGGCATTGACAATGTTTTACATATCCCTCCTTCGGGAAGAGATTTGCCAAATCTCGAAATAGTAAATCTATTTTTATTTTTATTAAATTTCTATTTTATTTATTATTATTATTATTAATATTACTATTATTTTTCATATTTTTGTATCAGTATGATTTGGAATGGGGATGAGCATTGTGACATGAAAAAAATTAGACTCTGCTTTTCTATGGCCCGTATTTATTTTATACATTGAATTGGACATTTTTTCTAAAATCGTATAAGGTCCTATCCTCAATTCATCTAATTTTTTTCTATTTAACCGGTTTCCATTTTGTATGTATACCTGTACTCCTACACTGAGGGGAAAAAATATTAAAATCAAATAGAAACGTAATTGATCTTACTATAAACGTCAACGAAAGTACTGTATATTGGTAAATATTCAATTCAATTACGCGCATATTAAAATGACCGCGTTCATACTGAAAAAGCATCCGCGAAGTGAATAATCAAGACAAAAACTAAAAAAAAAAAATTTAATTTGCATGTTGCCTGCAGTGGAAATCGAACCCGACCATCTCCGGATATCAACAACTTGTGGCAAGCATCTTTGCGCACTCAGCTACACCCAGGTATATAAATTTGTTTTCGAATGTTGAATATCCAGCATCACCACAGCACGCGATTTGTACTATGTATGTATATGTCTGTTGTCGCCCTCTCAGAGCGGCGCTCTGCATGCTTGGGGTGCGTATGTACACTTACATATACATACTCAGATGTGAACAGTCAAATACGTGCGTAATAAATTTTGTATGAAAAAATTATTTTTAAATACGAACATTTTTAAACGATAATCAAATATAAAGTATTCATTTTTACTATGCATTATTTCCCTCAGTGTACGTTTAACTCAAGTTTATTTCTATTTTTATCGAAACGTAACTTATTGTAATTGTGTGATTTCATACTATTTTGAAATGCTATTTGTCTATCTCGTGCAAGTTCATTTTGTGTTTTCTTATTTCTTAGTTTGATTGGTAAGATAGTAGTATCGTCTCCTTCTAATAAGTATTTAGGAGTAAATCCTGTTGCCGTATGTTCAGTTTCATTATATTTTTTTGTGCATTCATGAGCAACTGTTGTCCATGCTAATTTCTTTTTACTTTCATTTATTCTACATCTGATTTTATTTACTAATGTTTGGTTTACTCTTTCATTCAGACCATTTGAGAATGGTGCATTTACCGCAGTAAAAACAATTGGTATCCTTTTTTGATATACAAAATTTTTGAATTCCGTAGAATTTATACCCGGATACTGATCTGTCAAAATCATACCTACATTATAACTTTCAGTAACTTTATTGACGAAGTGTATACAATCACTAGAGTTTTGAGTTTTTGACGTCAAAATGTACGCATATCGCGTAAAATGATCAACTAATAAGTGCAAATATTTTTTCGTAGATCGTGAACCTCCAAAACCCTCAATTGTATCTATCGAAACTATTTCGAAGGGGCTATTAGCAGGGCCTAAATGCGACAACTGCCCAAACTTGCTTTGTCTGCTTGATTTATTTTTATGCATATAGCACAGCTTTTTCAATAGTCTTTTATATTTTGTGTTAAGTTTTTTGCTGTAAAGAATGGACTAATTTTGTTCTGTATTTGCTTTATGCCTATGTGACAGTAATGCTCATGTGTGCTTTTTATCAATTTAATACTTAAGTCCTCAGAAATTAAAATTGTTTCGTGTTTTCCAAATTTTTTATAATAAACTTTATTTTTGTTTTCAGGTTCTCATCGTAATTTTCGTTGGGCTCTAATACTGGATTTCTACTCAGACAATCCGCTTCCAAGTTGTATTTCCCTGGAGAGTATTTTATTTCAAGGTCAAACTGTGAAAGATAATAGGTTAAATCTCCGAGTTCTTCATCCGTTCTTGCTTTTATATTCATTTTCTCCAAGGGTTTATGGTCAGAGAAAACTACGAACTTTCTTCCTATAAGTCGATGTTGCCAATACTTTACTGCTTCATTAATTGCAAGGCATTCCAAATAAACAGCTTTTTTTCTTTTCTGTGCCTTATTTAGTTTTTTTTGAAAAATACGCTACTGGCTTTTCTTCATTATCTTTTTGTGGTTATTTTAAAACAGCCCTAGGCATAGGGGCGTCTGTGTATATGTATATCGGTAAATTAGGATCGAAAATTGCTAAAATAGGTTTCGAACACAGTGAAGTTTTCATATCATCAAATGACGTTTGACACTTTTCCGTCCAAACAAAATCTTGCCCCTTCTTCAGTAAGTTATGTAAAGGGTCTAATATAATGGAAATATTCGGTATATGCTTATGATAAAATTTATCTTCCCTTCTTTGTCTAACATTTTTTCGTGTTTTTGGTACAGGAAAATCACGTATTGATACTAAATTGTCTTTTAAAGGGCTGACTGAGTTCATCCTGATCGTATGGCCTAAATACTTAACCGAATCTGCTGCAAAAGTGCATTTCGATTATTTTAGTCTGAAGCCTTCTTTCAATATTGCTTCCAGCGATCGTGACAAGTGGTTCATATGTTCCGCGAATGTTTTTGAAAAAATAAGAATGTCGTCTATGTAATTCGCCGCAAATTCAGATAGTTTGTGTTTCCTTATTTGTTACGAGGGTGTCAGTCGGCAGAGGTGAAGGCAGTACACAGGCATGGTGGCAAAGCCCAGGCTAGCTCTCCGGATGGGGGGGTTATTTTCGCACACCTTACCTACCCTGCGTAAACAAAATTATCATGCCTGCTCATCAGTACTAGCGGTACAAACAAACACAAGAAAGAAGGAAAGTCAAGTTGAAAAGAAGGCCCGTCCTGTCAGGTGGAGTCGTCCCACCCGCTTTGCGTCTTTCGCTTACGCAGCCATGGGCGTTGGTCTGACTCCTACTGTTGCTACAACGCCCCCTTAGCCTGACATAGTGTGTCTGTCTATTCGTCGATCAGTTCTGTCCCAGTCCAGTCCCTAGTCAACGCCCTCACGTCCCCTCTTAAGCCCAGGTGTAACACCCACACCAAAGATAACGAATCTACCACTTCATCTTAAATGAGTCTCCTCAACCATGAAATAACAAATACGTAACACCTCTGTTCATTTGCTTACAATTTATTCACCGTATATATAACTAATTATAAAATAAAACGATCAAATAATTAAATGATCATGAAAATCAAATTCAAAAAAAAATAGGACTGACTGTATAATAAAGCTACGCGAATTTCAATTTATTTTGAAAAGGAGAATCGTTATGATACTTAAAAATAAAATAGAAATTCAATTCGGCTAACACTAATGAGCAATTCAATCAATCTTCAAATTATAATGCAAGAAGGCAAACAAATAAAAGTAAAGAAAAAAATAACAATGGTAAAAAAACTTACTGTACTAACGAACTAAATCCATAAAAAAATATTTAAAAAAGTAAATTATGGAAATTATGAATTCAACAGGAAAATTCAAGAAGTCTTATTCATCTAAATTCCCAACTCTTTAGCAGTTTACCTATTTCTTTGCTAACACAACGTGAATGCCCTTAATATGTGCAAACGAAAAATTCAAAGAGAAAAAAAAGTAAAGCAACCGCGAACAGGAATATCAAAAAAATATGTTAGGCAAAACAAAACCACCGAAATAGGTATTCATATGTACTATGTATAAACATACGTATATATGTATAGGCATCAAATTGTTTTTCCACTCACCTTAGTAGTCCCACGATGATGGTACCAACATACTGAGAGGACCCTGGAAACGGCTGGAAAGCAATATACATACATACATAGTCACAGCTGAGGTCTGCACGCCTGAGCTGTCAAACACATAATCACTCGCTCGTGTTTGCGGGCGATGAGCGAGTCACTATTCTGCGGCCAAGTAATTATAAAATAACGCGATGCGAAAAAAAACCGAAATAAAAAGTGGTCGAAAATTTTAAAAACAATTGAGAAAAAAAATTAAAAAATTTAAATTTAACCAAAAGAAGAATTTTATAGTGTGGAACGAAACACACCGGACCGCCAGAAAATGAAAGAAAAAAAGGGAAAATTTTAGTTTGGCATCCCCCGCGTACAAAAAAAAGGTGGCTATGGGGGGGTAGGGGGAGTTCTCCTGATTGCAAATATATATACTTTTAGCCGCAGGAGGCTTAGAGTTTTTAAGTTATTTGTTGTTAAAGTTTGTAAATTGAACTAACCTCTCGGCGCTATTTCACACAATAAACACTATATTTATGTAGACACTTCGGCAAAATAGTTACATTAAAACCCCGCACAATGAAATGTAAACATATTTTTTACATTTATGATGTATTTTTAGTAAATTAAGTAAATTTTAATAATTATCACGCACTTATATATGTATACGCACATTGTGAATACAGAACCGTTGATTCAACCATGGTTTCACACTGACATTAGAAGAGTGCAGCCACATCTAAGAAAATAACAATAAAAGAGAATAGTTTTTATCGTACCCATTTTCCTGCTCAGCGTTGAATTAGTAGTAAAGGAGGGTATGGGGTTAAATACCACCAATATATAAAAAAAAACTGACAAGCGCCGCAGGCGAAAATTTTTAATAAAAAATCGCGCGATTTTTTGTTATAAATTTTCATTATTTATCGAAGTATTGATTTTTATGGAAAAAGCGCCGCAGCAGAAAATTTGTAATAAAAAATCGCGGGATTTTTTATTAAAAATATTCATTATTTATCGAAGTATTGATTTTTATGGCAAAAGCGCCGCAGGCCATTGTTATTTCTGCTTGTTTGTAAAATGTGCAAACGTTTGTGAAATGTGCAAACGTTTGTGAAGACATTTATAAACGCGTTTTACTTAATTAATTAATTAAGAATTGTATATTAAAGTGGAAATCTCAGGCCGGGGTTTTAATGCAACTATTTTGAGGAGGGTGTACATAAATAAAGTGTTTATTGTGTGAAATAGCGCCGAGAGGTTAGTTCAATTTACAAACTTTAACAACAAATAACTTAAAAACTAGAGGCCTGCTGCGGCTAAAAGTATATATATTTGCAATCAGGAGAACTCCCTCTATCGTTCCATAGCTACCTTAATGCGGAACTCCGGGGATGCCAAACTAAATTGCAGCCGAAAAAAACGAGTGCCGGTGTAAGCCAGAACCAAAAAAGAAAATCCAAAAAGTTTACCGGCTATGTGCGTATGTTCACGTATAATAAAAAAAAGCCCGAAAATTACATGTTAAAATTTAAGAATTATGCTGGCAAACGATAAACTAGGTAGCAAATCTAAAAAGTTGGCACATGGTGTGTTACATAAAAAAAGAATGCAAACCAAAAATAACTAAACTCATAAAGCAAACAGCAAAAAAAAAAGAAGTTAAGCAAAAAAAAACAACAACAAACCATAACTAGGCTGGCTGCGCTGCTGGACGTAGTGTCTGTTGGTCGCTCTCTCTCAGCGTCAGTTGTGGCGATCGCGCCGCTGCTGACGGCGGCGTGATTTGCTTATGTATGTGCGGTTGTCTGGAAATCCGCTCTTTGCTATTCAGCCCGCTGGAAACTACAACCTCCCAGCTGGTAAGTATAAGTCTGCTTCTCTCTGTTTTCAGCTCCTTAGTATTTGCGAGTAAATAGGCACTTTTGATTTGTGCAGCGGGCGTTAATCTGCCCTCGGCTAGGTATTCAGCACAGCTGATCTTTATATGCTGGATGTTGTTGGGCCTGCACTTGTTGCTCATGTGTATAGGTTGTGTCGTATTTATGTGTGTGTGTGTGTGTCAACGTTTTCTTTTCCGTGATGCTTTGTGTTGAGTGTTGCAAGTGCGCCCTTAAGTACGACCGTTCGCGCCACTTACGTGCATCTTAAGGGTAGATGTTTAGGGAGGTCATACGGTCCCTATATGGTTGTTGCATCTACTGGTGCCTTGGTGCGAGTCCTATGGCAGGTGTATGCTGTTGTAGCGACCTCTATCTCCGCTATTTTTGGGCACCAATGTATATATATACTTCGGATCCCGTTTAGCTGGCGGTATCCAGGACGATGCCGTTTTTTTTTATACTTGACCGCTTTTAGTCTTTTTTTTTCTTTTGTATATAAATACACACACACACTTTACACTTGATAATTTCGCTTATCCCGCGCGACACTTTCACAAGGCACCGTGACTTTATGATTAACATTTTCGGGCTTCCTCCGCTCTAATTTATTCTGTCCAAGCTAGCCGAGCGTGTCACTCATGCCGCACCCACTCAAAAATCTCCGAAGACCGGCCACTCAATTTACTACCATGCAACCATACACCCACACGCACGCCACTGCTTTATCGAACCGCAGGGTTAGCAAGGTTTCACACCTCAGTTGAGTTGATAAAGGGTCTATGGCTACTTTCACTTCCTTACTTACTCACACATGCACACCAACACCCCTACTCATGGCAAAGGCTGCTGTTACAGGCTCGCGACCGCCGATGGTGCCGGCATCATGGAGCGTGTGCGTAAAAGAATTAAAACGCAGCTTGCCAGTCTTCTTTCTTTCTTCACCCAACGTGTGGCCTCGACCCACGACCAAACGCCGGGCTTCCAAGTTATCTACATGTTCTGGTCATCACTGGGTATATGTATGCACGTATATACATATGTATCTACACTATATCACAGGTCACTACTACTTCTACATATATGCAACTTAGGTCTATATCACAGATCGGAAAAGGGTCATAAATAAATAAATAAGTAAATAATTGCATGTAATAAAAAAAATAAAAATAAATAAATAATAAAAGGAAAATACAAATAAAAATATATACGTATAGATAAATAATCAAAAAAAAATAAAAATAAATAAATAAATAAATAATCANTCAAGTAAATAAATAAATATCACAGACGGAGGTTTACAAATAATAAAGATGTCAAGTGGTAAAATAAAATACACTTAGATAGTTGTCAAGTAGTTAAGGGCACTGGTGTACGAACATATGTATGTATGTCAAGTGGCTACAGCTAATACAAAACGATGTGGTACATGCACTAAACATTCAACATACAACACAGTTA